>NC_070587.1:31227273-31232273 GCF_027409825.1 Scomber japonicus | reverse complement strand
AAACAGGGTTTGATATCATGAAAATGTTTATTATTAGATTATAAGATGTGTTGTATGATTAGTAATTATATCTTTGATCACATATTTAGTTCCTTTTTTTTTCATATTGTATATTTTTTTTTATTATGTCATATATGAGGAGGAGGATTTTACTAACCTAATTTTCCTTTCCTTTTTAACTCTAAATTGCTTTACACACCCTGCATTAAAATCTCTCTCTCTCTCTCTCTCTCTCTCTCTCTCTCTCTCTCTCTCTCTCTCTCTCTCTCTCTCTCTCTCTCTCTCTCTCTCTCTCTCTCTCTTTCTATGTTTGGATGAAAGACAAAGTTGACGTCACTCTCTAACAAATAGAGCGATAATGTCAGTGTCAGTCTCTGTTTATAAGAGGGTGTGTGTTGTACGGTTTTTACTTCCACAAAACTCACATAAACACATTAACACACACACGCACACACACTTCAGACCCATGAAGCAAGGCTTGTTGTGTGGTATCCGAGTGTGTGTGTGTGTGTGTGTGTGTGTGTGTGTGTGCCTGTGGTCTTGGAGGGAAACGGTTGCCGCCGTGTTGTTGGAAATGTAAACAAGTGTGTATGTTTACGGGCGGGTGAAAAAGCAACATCTGAGACGGCTAACAAACGACTGTTTACTGCAGCGCTGTGTGTGTGTGTGTGTGTGTGTGTGTGTGTGAATTTTGGCAGCAGACCAGAGGAGAGAGGGGAGACCACATGACAAGAAAACATAAACAGAAACACACTCACTCTCTCTCTCTCCTCTCTTACACACACACACACACACACACACACACACACACACACACACACACACACACACACACACACACACACACACACACACACACACACAAACACACTTAATTAATTGATTCAGTTCTGTTCCACTGAACTTTGTACTGAATTACTGTAATCACCATAATGACTTTTAACAGCCCTTAAAATTTAATAGACCACACTCTCTCTCTCTGTGTTTCTCTTCCTCTCTTACACACACACACACACACACACACACACACACACACACACACACACACACACACACACACACACACACACACACACACTAATTAATTAATATGTTAAGCACTGTAAATCCGGTGTGTAACCGTGTGTGTACTTGTCCAGAAACACGTGGAACAGGATGTTTGTATCAGAGCTTTGATTCCTTCTGTCCTGTGCAGAGTAATAATTACTGTTGAATCAACTCAATACTATCAAATTAAGTTTATGTCTATGTTTACATCCACTTAATGTTAGTTAGTTAAATAATTCCAGTCAGGGCAAAGTCTCTATAAGTCATACGGCAAATGCAAACCAGAGCTGTAAGAACCATCCAATGTCATTTAGAAGTGTTTAGTAGAAAACTGAGTGCTAGCATAGCTGAACTGAAGTAAAGCGTGTGTAACTGCGATGACCGGGCCCAAGCTCCCCCGCCCCGCCACGACTGAGCGAGACTTGCTGCAACCAGGTGGGGAGTTCCAGTCCTCTGAAATGAGGCCAACGCGGAAGTAACTTAGAACTGCATTCTATCAAAAGGCCACCAGGGGGCGACCGTTTTGGTGTCAAAAGGACTTCCGTCTCTACACAAGTCAATGGAGAATTCACCAACTTCTCACTTGATTTCTAACCTCAGTAAAGTTTTCAAAATGTGTTTATGGTCTCAATCGCTAGTTTAAAGCCTTCTTCAATGCAGTATGATGTTCATTTGGGACATTTTGGCCTCCCTGATTTTATATTTGACGATAAAGCAGGGTATGCATTAGGGCGGGGCTACGTCCTGATTGACAGGTTGATTGACCAATGTTCTCGAGATCCAGCCCTCGTAACCATAGCAACCTCCCCACTCTGCCCATGGCCCCGCCTCATGCCCATATAAGTAGAATCTGTGTTTTTATTTTTCCCAGCATGTACCTGAAATTTTCAAGATGGTGCTGCCCAGTTCCGAAACTATTGGCTTCTACTACTATTGGGTGACGTCACGGACGTCACATCCATTTTTTTATACAGTCTATGGTTGCAACGCATCTTCAAGGTCTTGAGATGACACAGAGTCAATATGAAGTCGGTTGGATTAAATCTATAGGAGGAATTCATTAAAGTATGTGGTGTGAAAATGGTATCAAACAGCACCAAAATGGCAAATTTGATTCAAAATGGCCGACTTCCTGTTGGAGTGAGGATATGGGTGCAAGAGACTTTTTTGTGCGTCTATAGATGATACATAAGTGTACCAAATTTTGTTCATCTACATCGATTTGGAGGGAGGGGCTCAATTTTATTAATCTTCTATAGGGTGCAATGGCGCCGTTTGGCCAGCAGTTCCTATTTAGTGGCGAAACATCAAAATTCCTCACATCGCCACGAAGCAACCAAATCCCTAATCAGAAAGGTTTTAACAACGTTTCATCTCCAATGTCTCAAGATGTTTCTGAGTGAATTTGATGTCAACAGAAGGTTAGCGTTATACTGACCTGATGACATGGCGTTTAAAAGGCTTCTTGGATTGGTGCTGGTATCCTAGTGTTTTAAACTCCATGTCGGTGCAACACTACACAAAGAAAAAAACCCATAAAAAAACAGACGTAACCCAAAGAGGAAACGGCAGTAAAGCCTAGTGGGCAAATCTGTGCACACACACACAGCTCATCAGGTCAGTATAACGCTAACCTTCTGTTGACATCGAGCCAGAGAGCATCGCCTCCGAGGAACCGAGAACAACACACGGTGCATCTCCTAAAAACCAGAACAGCTGGCAAACAAAAAAACACCAAGCCAACACAAACACACAGCTGGACCCAATGACTTAATCAGCGTGTAATGAAGACCATGCGCCAAACTCGAAAAACCTACCTGAGGCACGACCCGAATTATCTAATAAAACTATACAGGAGGTCTTCGAACAACGATTACAGTTACAAAGTCAGCCTGCTATCACCTGAAGAATATATCAAGAATTAAAGGATTTATGTCTCAGCAGGATTTGGAAAAACTAGTCCATGCATTTATCTTCAGTATGATTATTATAACAGAGTCTTCACAGGTCCCCCCCCCCAAAAAAAAAAAAGTCAATCAGACAGCTGCTCATATCTGCACACTGGGCTTCCTGTCTGTCATGAAATAAGACTTTAAAATACTGCTGATGGTTTAAAAAGCACTTGAATAGTTTAGATCCAAAATGTTATGAAGCATCCAGACTTCTCAGGTGGTCTGGGACAAGTCTGCTTTCTAGTCCTCGAGAGTCCAAACTAAACCTGGAGAAGCAGCGTTGGGTTTTTATTCTAACACATATCTGGATCAAACTCCAAGAAGACTGCAGATTATTCTCCACTCTCCAACTTTTTACTTCTCTTAAATCACAGCTGAAGACTTTTCTGTTTGCTACTGCTTTTTATTCTCCTGTTTTTATCCTTTGTCTTATTCTATTCTAGCTTCCAATTTAACACTTTTAATCATATTTAAATGTTCTTTTGTTTTGCACTTTGAATCGCCTCCTTATCCTCACACAACAAGCAGAGAAACCAAACTAGCAGAACTAAGAGAATCCAAGGAAGACGTGGATCGGATCTCATTCTTATAGGCTGGAAACACTTTGCCCAGGTGTCACCAGGAGGCTCAAATACTATACATAACATAAAAGCACATATTGGACAACATATAAGCCAGGAATAGTCATATTTTAAACACTTCCAAATGATCAATACACACACAGGAACTGTTATGCACTTTTTATACCTCACATATTTTTTGTATTTATGTATTTTAAGAATGATTTTTTAGTTTAGTTTTATGGATTCTATGGTGTTTATGCACATTCTGTCTACTGTATGTCTGTTATTGGTGAACCAAAGACAATTTTCCAATAATTATATCATATTATATTATACTATATTATATTATATTCTGTATATCCGCTGACTGATTTTATGTTGTTGATATTCTGTTTGTCCTTTTTTTTAATGATGCTGCTCCTCATGTCTTTTAAATTGCCCCTCGGGGACAAATAAAGTGTTTTGAATTGAATTGAATATCTGTCGGTCTCTAACAGACGCTGCTGAATAACAGAGCAGGTTCCTCACATATGTTCTATACAGAAAACCTTCATCACAGAGTTTGGTTTGAGATATCTGATTTATATCTCTGATGCTTCTTGGTTGCATTTAGACTTGGTTGTTTTTGTTGCTGAAGACATATGAAGTATTTAAGTGTAGAGTAAATGGAGTATATAGTCATTGAAAACCCACATACTCACATATATCAATATTAGTATTGGCCTAAAAAAGAAGTATGAGTTAGGCTCTAGTGTGTTTCTGCCTAATTTACCACATAGATTTAAATACTGCTTCTTAATAAACAAAAAACACGAGATCTTGTTCTGTTAGCTTCCTCTTTTTTTTTTTTGAATATCTTGCACATGTAGAACAAAATGAGTCAAATCTGTTTTATTTCTCCATTATAGTTTTATAAATGAAACCCATACACGGAGGAGAGATGGAGGGAGGAGGACTGAGGATAAGGAATGAAGGGAGGAAGGAGGAAGGAGGGAGGAGAAGGACACACACTGTAATTGATGATCATGTCAGAAAGACTTCTATAAACCTCAGCCAAGACTAAATGATCCGTAAGGTGTGTGTGCGTGTGTGTGTGGGTGTGTGTGTGTGTGATTTTATGAGCGTGCCTACCTCGCAAAGGCAACTGTACATGCCAGCGTGTCGTATGTGTGTATATCCGTGTTTTTACGAGTGTGTCTGCACTGCATATCTGGCGTGGTTGTGTGTAGTGTATGTTTGCAGTCTTTTTTTTTTTTTTTTTTTTGCATGTGTGTGTGTGTGTGTGTGTGTGTGTGTGTGTGTGTGTGTGTGTGTGTGTGTACAGATGCATTTTAATACTGTGTCTCTGTGTGTTAGTTGTAAAGCGTACCATGAATAGGCGTCATGTTTTTGCCTGCCGAAGCCTAAAATCTTCACCAGGGGACCAGCTTATATGAGG
>NC_070587.1:31199773-31222273 GCF_027409825.1 Scomber japonicus | reverse complement strand
TGTTAGCTGGAAACATGGAAAAAATCTATCTATCTATCTGTCCATCCATCTATCCATCCATCCATCTAACTATCTATCTATTTTGACTCACTTTTTACTCTCAGATTGATCAAGGGGGAAATCTCTGCACTCATCTGCGGCTATGTATATAGGTTACCATGGTTACTATATAATATGATCATGCATGAATATGTAAATTGCTTGTATACATTTAATCTTTGACAGATTCAATGACCACGAGAAAAAGATTTAATAGTAGTTTTTGAATTCATGGTCAAACATTTGATCTAATTGTGTAGTTTTCTTTCACACCACTGATAAAACACTATGAAGCAACTGAAAACTGTAAACTTTTGTGGTTTTGAGTAATTTCTTGCAGCTGGTTCAGGTGTCAGAAAACATTTTTCCCCATCTGGATTTACAAACTGAAGAAAAACATAACATAAATGCTAGCAGTTGCATTGGTTGCTTCTTATGATGCATCATGAAACACTGAACATATGCTTTTCTATTATGGTTACTTGTAATGATGATGATAATGATCTGGGAATTAAAGTTTCATTTCCAACCACTACACTCATCATGTTTCTCTGGAAGAAGCTAAATTAAACAAAACTTCCCTAATTAAGCCACATGAGTAAGTTTCATCATTTCACTGTTACTGTCACTTTGGATGAAGGAGTACACAAGTGGTTAAAAGCTCTTATTTCTTTATTTGATTTTTTTATATACAGCGAAGACTATAGAGACATCCACAAACTGAATCAGGAAAATTAGGTTTGACAGTGGGGGAAATCCCAGATGTGATTGCAACATTGCTGGATGGCCGTGGATAAAATGTTCCCGGGCCCAGCATACAACCTTGGAGGACTCCCAAGGAGACGGGCAAAGGTTCAGACGGCAATCTCTCAGTCCTGACATCCTCATCATGACTGGGAAAGTCATTTGAGAAGCCCAGGAGTTACGGCTCTGTGAGAACAATGTCGTACAGTCAAGTCTCCGGGGGGAAAAAATCATTCACACAATCGCTTCCCCTTGACCATATCAGTGAATTCTTTGTTGTAGGAAAAAATATATATCTTAAGGCTGGATTTAGTACAGTTAAGTATACAGTACAACACTTTTTTTTCCTTTTTCCGCTGTGCAACTTCTGGGTGCAATCAACCTTAAATACAACCAATTACTGTAAATGCTTGCTTACTGAGTATCACAAGCCCTAATATGGTAGAAAGGAACCTATAATCTGAATCTGAATGGGCAGCAATGGCATGTCATTGAGATTTTAAGGGCAGTGGAACAAATTTAATTAACTAAACTACAATAATCTACTGTAGTAAATATTAATGTTCAAGTAGTGTTTTCTAGGTTGTTTAAAGTGTCGGTTCTTTTAAGCAATGGTGACTTGGTGCTGTTTAAAAGAATAAAATAGTTTATGGATAAAATGACCAAGAAACAGAGCGATGGAGGCATGTTGGAGATGAGAAAGGATTGGAACGATCAACAGAGGGACTAAAGAAATCTGGTTGAGCAATCAGCGAGGATCCCGATGTCCAGCTTTGATTCAGTAGCGTGCTGCTTAAATAAAAAAGAAATTGATGAGATGAGCACGTCTGTGGGCGTTCCTCCTGCTTCAAAGAGATAAGAAAGGCCACCGGCATAAATTTGATGGGGTCTAAATACGAACCCAAAGATTATGCTCAATGCATCATTATAACTAACCGTAGCTTCTTTTTTTCTTTTTCTTTCTGGGTTTCTGTCATTCCAGATGGAGCTTCAGTCTGTTTGCTTTAACCTTCCTGTCGTCCTCCCGGGTCAAACTGACCCCGTCTGTTTTGACTGCTCCTTCCTTCCTTCCTTCCTTCCATCTGTCCTTCCTTCCTTCCTTCCTTCCTTCCTTATTCCTCCCTTCCTTGTTCCCTCCATCCTTTCCTTCTTAATTCCTCCCTCGTTTCCTTCCTTGTTCCTCCCTTCCTTCCTTTTTCCTCCTTTCCTTCCTTCCTCCCTCCATCCTTTCCTTCCTTGACTCGGGGACAACAGTAGGGTTAAACATTGATCAATTGCTCCTCGATTCATTGTAAAGACGTTTTTTTCCCCCTTTGTTTCTTTGTTTTTTTAAAGTGCTCCTGTATTACAAAATATATTAGATATATATTTAAGGCAAGGTGGTAATTATGGCAAACTACAGCTAAGGTACAGGTAGGGTTATTAACAAGTACGGCTGGGTATCCTTTAAATCCAAGTACCTTTAAAATGATATTGATACCAACTGAGTACTTCATTCAATACCCATTAACACATTTAGGTCTCTGTCTTTTATCTGGTGTAACAGGCGTTTAGTGTAGAATCACTTTAAGGCCCATTTATGCTCAACGTTAAATATGGATACAGACGGAGCCTTCTGTCCGTGCTCTGCGTTCATTTCCTCTGTATTTCTGCACGTTTCCATAAAGCTTACAGCTACGGACCAAATGGAGCAGTACCACCGGAAACCATGGGGGGGCAGTGTTGCTGTCACTATTCGATACGTAGCTCTAGTGAGACACGAAGAAGAAATAACAATGGAGGAACTTTTTGAGGAAAGGTTGTGCGAGTTGGTTAGAAACTTTAAACATATCGTTTTTCTTTAACCCTCCTGTTGTCCTCGAGTCAAGGAAGAAAGGATGGAAGGCATGAAAGAAAGGAAGGAGGGAGGGAGGAAGGACAGATAGAAGGAAGGGAGGGAGGAAAGAAGGAACAGTTAAAACAGACGGGGTCAATTTGACCCGGGAGGACAACACAAAAGTTAATGCAAGAGGAACATTATCAATATCTCCTCCACAGTCGCCATGTTTGTTTTTGACTCTGTGCTGCCCCCTGGTGGATGTATTAGTTAACATCAATGCCAATGTAAAGGATGCATGGAAGTATGTGAGTAGTGACGGTAACATCGTTTGAAAAGGACGGATACATTTTCGTACGTACGTTGAGCATAAATGGGCCTTTTCACTGAACTGATAAGCGTGCTAACTCAAATTCACCTCAACTTCACCACCACAGACAGGTCATAGCTGCTGTGGCAGTGGACCAATCACATGTCGAGTTAAATCGAAGGACGCTTGTGATGATTGGCTGTGAGCAAGTCCATACAAACAGTCATATTTTCTAGCTGGTGCAGGTATCGTTTGACGGGAGATGTTTCAATACTACTTGGTATAGATTTATTTTGGTTGATACCTTAAAAAGGTATTAAGTACAGATACTCAACCCTCATAAAAAGGTTAACTTTGATTGTCGATGTGCTTTGGGATTCAAATCAGGTCTCCATCCACCACAACGTTTACTTTTCACATTTCTCTACATAAAAAAGTATTTCCAGTACTGGCTGAGGTTGACGACAGATGAAAATCGTGAGTTGCAGAATCGTCCAAAAAGGATGTAATTCCTCTTGTAAAGAGATGCCAGGGTTGAAGGGGGAATCAGACGGAGCCAAACTGATTCAAAGGTCTATCTGACATGATTCATATTAAAACAACAGCTGGTGAAATAAAAGAATAAACTTGCGCAGCTCTGAAATTCAATGCTGCTGATTAAACATTTTTGGTTCTTTATATCACCGTAAGGCTCAGAGAAACCTTTGACTCTGTGCAGCACGGACATTTTCTAAACATGTCCTTTACAGCCGTGTAAATGATTCTGCAGCGGTACAGGCCTAAAGAAACATTCTCAGGTGCCATATAGAAATTATTTGGTTGGGACTGCAGGAAGCTGGTGCAGGGCAGCAGACTGTGCGGCTGTATGATGGATTCTGGTAAAGTAAACAGAGGGCGGAGAATGTGGGGGTCATGCAAGAATAGCAGGCAGACAGACAGCGTCAGCAACTCTGTTCAGGAGCTGAGTGACAGATGGAAAAAGAGACAAAAGAGAGAGAGAGAGAGAGAGAGAGAGAGAGAGAGAGAGAGAGAGAGAGAGAGAGAGAGAGAGAGAGAGGGTGAAGGAACAAGGGAGAGAGGTTCAGAAAAAAGAGAGAGGAAGGGAGGGGAAGTAGAAGAGGGGAGAGGAAAAAGAAACACAGAGAGGGTAAAAACAGGAGTTTGGGAACTAGAGAAAACAGCAGGAAAGAGGAAAGAGAAAGTAAAGAACAAGAACAGGTAATAAGGGAAGTGAGAGAGCAGAGAGAGATGGATGTATAGTGGAGACAGAGAGAAACAAGATAGGGAAGTTGAATAAAGAGGGAAGGAGGAGGAGAGGAAAAAGAAACAGAGAGAGAGGGTGAAAACAGGAGTTTGGAGAACTAGAGAAAAAAGAGGGAAGGAGGAAAGAGAAAGAAAAGGTAATAGGGGAAGTGAGAGAGTAGAGAGAGATGGATGGATAGTGGAGACAGAGAGAAACAAGATAGGGAAGATGAATAAGAGAGAAGGAGGAGGAGGAGGAGAAGAAAACAGTGACAGGGTGAGGAGGAAGGAGGAAGACAGGTACAGGAGATACAGTGACAGGAAAGAAGGATGAAGAAGAGTGATAAGAGAAGAGAGGATCAACACAAAGAGGAGAGCAGTGAGAGTTGAGGAGAGTGAGTTTCAGCTCATTGGTGTAGATAACTCAAAAACCACTGAAGAAGAAACAGTCTATTTCCATTTCAGTGAGAGAAAGATGATAGATTATTACATTTAACTCTTAATAAACTATTAGATGACAATGAGAATAACACTTGCATGAAGCCTTTCACCATTTGATTTATTTGTCATTGTGTTTCTTCTTCTTCCTTTTTCCAATGAAATGCCATAAGGTCAATTTAGTTTTTTTTATGTGTCCATGTGGTTTAGTCAAATTTAAAGGAGTTAAAATATAAAAATAGACGTATGAATAACTTCTTTTTTTGCGGACTCAGCATCAAATTTCTGCTTTTAATCCATTTTGAGAGAATATATTAGAGGATTACGGCAAAAATGTCTAAGTGGTGTAACCATAAAAACTTTGTACCAAATAATTCAACTTGCTTAAAAACAGTAAATAGTCAATAAAACAGCATATCAACTAGTTTGGCATGATCTTACATTATAACTTTTATATTAAATAAAGCTAATGGAATACTATTGTTCTAAATATTACATTTCATCTGGAGAATCATGGAGATCAGGAAACATTTACACTCATTATTAGTATAAGTCCACTTAAATACACTGTAGGTGATCAAATATTTAATATTTATCATTCTTTTGTGGTTACACCATTTGACATTTTCAGGAGCATTCAGTCTTACTTAAAAATGGTGCATATGTCATCTCAAATGATATAAAACCAACAAAAATACAAAATGTACATTTGAACAAACCTGATGCTGCTTTTAAAACTATTTTTAACATATTTTTGAGTTGCTCCTCTTGCCAACCCTTATTTGTCACTGCTCCACATGAAGAAACAATGAAATGCAATGTTACTGCTACCATCTGTTTTGTGACTGCATAACAGAATTTCCATAAAAGCTGTTTTCCCCGAATACGCTACGTTGTTTAAACTTAAAACTGACAAACTCTGGAGGTCACTGTGGAGAAGCTCTGATTTTGGGGGAAGGAAAAAAAAAACAGCATTTTATTTTGGAAGGGCCATAATGGAGAGAAAAAGACGTGTTTACCAATTTAGCCAGTTTATTGGACATCATCAAAGGAGAATGAAGAGTGAGGGAAGGAGAGGAGGAGATGAAAAGAGGAAGAGAAGAACAAGCAGTGAGAAGAGAGAAGAGAGGAGAAAAAGGAAGGAATGCAAGAAGAAGAAGAAGAGGAGGAGGAGGAGGAGGAGGAGGAGGAGGAGGTGTTCTGGTTGGCTGCAACTAAATGAGACGTTTCGTTAGATACCACACGGATGCATTTCCTTTACCGCTCCTCCTTCCCTCTCTCCTCCTCTTCTTTCTCTCTATCCTCCTCTTTTAGTGCAGACAGGAGGAATTTCTTTCTATTTAACCTCAGATAAAAACTTATGAGTGTATACATCAGCTGTCAGAAGGACTCCTCCAGTTTAAATCATGTTTCTGGGAAGGAAAAAAAAAAACAATCTTGTTGTTTTTCTGACATTTTTTGAATTTTTAACATTCATTGCACTTTGTAGCTCAGCTGGATAATCACATAATCTAGACTAATGTGACAAATGACATGTAGGTCTTAGGTCATTTAATGTTCTGTTACATGTTTTAATGTTTATTCTGGCAGCAGAGTGTCTGTTGAATGTCTATTTAATGGGAGGAAGAAAAAAAAAGGGAGTCCTAAAATAAGATTACTTCATCCTTTTACAGTATTTTTCTGTCTTCTCTGGTCTTGAGTCAAAGGATTTCATTATACCTGTAACACTAATTCCACTGAGGAAAGCAGAGGAATGTGCTGTCTTACATTTCTGGTGGATAAAACTATGTAGACTTAAGTATTTGCATGTTATCTTTGGCATTTTTTATGATTAAATGTGTAAAAAAAAAAAAAAAAGCTCTTATTCTCAATTAAAAGGTGATTTTCCAGTTAGGGTTAGCACATTAATGATATAAAAATATTATGCCATGTCTTCAAACTATTTTTATAAGATCAATTAGATTACAAATGTGTTTATTGTTGGGTTAGTTTCTTAACATTTGACCAGTTTTATGTCAAAATCGTCAAATTACTGTGCAAGTTCTGCCAAAATATTATTCTTGACTGTGGGATCACCACATTAAACCATCATGTAGACCACAACACTGCACTGAAACCCATGATTATGGATAATTACATTTCATTTTTGATGAATTCAAGCTAAGTAAATTATTATATAGACCAAAAACATCATCATTAAAAGGAAGGAAAGACGGAAGGAAAGATGGAAGGAAGGAAGAAAGGGAGCAAGGACAGATGGAAGGAAGAGAAGACAAGAAGGAAGGGAAGAAGGACAGATGGAAGGAAGGAAGGAAAAGAAGATCGGAAAGGAAGGAAGGAAGGAAGGGAAGAGGGACAGATGGAAGGAAGAGAAGACAACAAAGAAGAAAGGAAGGAAGGAAGGAAGGAAGGAAGGAAGGACAAATGGAAGGAAGGAAGGCAAAGAAGATCGGAAGGAAGGAAGGAAGGAAGGAAGGAAGGAAGGGAAGAAGAACAGATGGAAGGAAGGAAGGAAGGAAGGGAAGAAGGACAGATGGAAGGAAGGAAGGCAAAGAAGATTGGAAGGGAGGAAGGAAAAGAAGATCAGAAGGAAAGAAGGAAGGAAGGAAGGAAGAAAGAAAGGTAGGAAGGACATTGGACCTCTCGGCAGGCCGGTTCTGGCCCACGGGCCACATGTTTGACACCCCTGCTCTAGAGAGGATAAGCAGTTTGGAAAAATGAATGAATGAATGAACGAATGAATGAATGATGCCTGAGTGACTGTGTAAAAGTTTAAAGTGCTTTCAAAATAATGTGATGAACAGAATTGATTGAGTGGAAGAAGAAAGGAGGCATATGTATGGATGAGTGGTTGAATAAATGACAAATGAACTCTGTGATTCTTCCTCTTCCATCTCTCCCCCTCTCTGTCCTCCCTTCATTCTTCTCCGTGACTTTTTTCTGATCCATGACATTCCTGCTATTTAATCCTACGGAGAGAAAACTCTCACCTGGAATGACCTCACCTGACCTCACCTGCATGGCGGCTACAGGAGGTCAAACGTCAAGAAGATATCCAACTCTTAACACCCTGAATATTCCCTAAAAAGACTTGAGTGACTGCTTGAATGTGAGACAGGATATGAGATTTAGACTAAGGACGGAAGGAGGATAAGAAAGAGAATACAGAAAGTAAAGATGGAAGGAAGGAAGAAAGGGAGCAAGGACAGATGGAAGGAAGAGAAGACAAGAAGGAAGGAAGGAAGGAAGGAAGGAAGGAAGGAAGGACAGAAGGAAGGAAGGGAAGAAGGACAGATGGAAGGAAGAAAGGCAAAGAAGATCAGAAGGAAGGAAGGGAAGAAGGACAGATGGAAGGAAGGAAGGAAAAGAAGATCGGAAGGAAGGAACTCTGTGAGTCTACCTCTTCCATCTCTCCTCTCCTTCTTTCTATCCTCCCTCCATTCTTCTCTATGGCTTTTTTCTGATCCATGACATTCCTGTTTTTTAATCCCACGGAGGGAATACTTTCACCCTGGAATGACCTCACCTGACCTCACTTGCATGGAGGCTACAGGAGGTCAAAGGTCAAGAAGATATCCAACTCTTAACACCCTAAATATTCCCTTAAAAGACATGAGTGACTGTTTATATGTGAGACAGGATATGAGATTTAGACTAAGCTGGAAGTTTAGAGTTAATATGTTGTTTTGTTATTATTATTGTGGTAACCATGAGACTGTCTCGCTTAATGCTGGAATATTTATGAGTTCACAACATTTTGGCCTGTCCGATCTTCATCAGGTGGAACTAATAAATATCCCAGCAGAAAGTGAGGATAGCGTGCAGGACTTCTTCTTCTTCTCGCTGTTTTCACATTACTTTCCTCTGACGCACCTGTTGCATAATAAACATTTTGAATAATTATGGTAAAAAAGCATTCTGCAGAAACAGCTGTGTTCACAAGGTTTGATGATGATGGCGATGTTAGTTTGCATCATAAAAATAAATAAGGTTGCAGTACGTGCCGACTTTAGCCTATACTTTTTATTTAAAGCACTTTATTATCATATTTTACACTATTTAACCCTCCTGTTGTCCTCAGGTCAAGGAAGGGAGGAAAGAAGGAAGGAAGGAAGGAAAGGAGTAAGGAGGGAGGGAGGAAGGAAGGAAGGAAGGGAGGAAGGAATGAAGGAAAGACAGGAGGAAGGAAGGAAGGAAAGGAGGAAGGAAGGAAGGAAAGAAGTATAGAAGGAGGGCAAGAACAAAGGAAAAATTAAAGAAAGAGGGATGGAGGAAGGAAGGAAGGAAGGAAGGAAAGGAGTAAGGAGGGAGGGAGGAAGGAAGGAAGGAAGGGAGGAAGGAATGAAGGAAAGACAGGAGGAAGGAAGAAAGGAAAGGAGGAAGGAAGGAAGGAAAGAAGTATAGAAGGAGGGCAAGAACGAAGGAAAAATTAAAGAAAGAGGGATGGAGGAAGGAAGGAAAGGATTAAGGAGGAGGGAAGGAAGGAAAGGAGGAAGGAGGGAGGAAGGAAGGAAGGGAGGAAGGAGGGAGGGAAGAAGGAAAGGAGTAAGGAGGGAGGGAGGAAGGAAGGAAAGAAGTATAGATGGAGGGGAAGAATGAAGGAAAAATTAAAGAAAGAGGGAGGAAGGAAAGGAGTAAGGAGGGAGGAAGGAAGGAAAGAAGGGAGGAAGGAGGGAGGGAGGAAGGAAGGAAGGGAGGAAGGAGGGAGGAAGGAAGGAAAGGAGTAAGGAGAGAGGGAGGAAGGAAGTATAGATGGAGGGGAAGAACAAAGGAAAAATTAAAGAAAGAGGAAGGAAGGAAAGAAGGAACAGTCAAAAGAGACGGGGTCGATTTGACCCGGGAGGACGACAGGAGGGTTAAACAGTTATTCTACTTTATGTGTGTGTGTGAGTGTGTGTGTGTTGAGCAAAGTGAATGGGAACAGTTTTCTTTAATGCAACGATGATAAAGGCATTCATTCATTCATTCATTCATCTTTGCAAATTTCTAAGTAAAATAGGAAGCGAACCCCTGCTCCACTAACTGGCTAAATGCTGCATCATCTCTACTGTCACATGAGCGTTGACAGTAAAAGTCCATGTCTGATTTTTATTATTGTTTGCACTTTGCTATAAAACAGCCTATCTTTATTTTAGATATTTTATATGGCCTATGAAAAGCAGAGGATACATTTCAGAGATAAGAATAACTCAGCAGCAGCAGCAGCAGCAGCAGAGGCCGGGATATATAGACCAGAGGGGGTGAAATCCATCACCCACCATCAACTCCACCCCTCCCACCCCCACACCCCCACCCCCACCCTCTTGCTGAGTGTGTGTTGCTCGTCACTGTCTCTTTCAGCGCTGCGTTGGAGAGCGAGTGCTGTGATATCTGAAAATAGCAGCTCAGACCTTCTGTTTGTCTTAATGTTGTGGACGTGACACTGATTACTGCTAATTCACTTAATGCCATTAATCCCATTTAAAATAACATATGCACTCACACACAAACACACACAGTCCTCCGAGACTCATCAACTGACCCTCTCAACCTATTTCTGTCTACAGCCTGTGTGTGTGTGTGTTTGTGTGTGTGTGTGTGTGTGTGTGTGTGTGTGCTGTAAAAGACTTTATGTTCTGCTGTTTATGAAGACGCAGATGTATGTGTGTGTGTGTGTGTGTGTGTGTTTGTAAAAGATGTGGGGTTGTCATAGGAGGCTGGAAATAGACTTAGTGGTAATGAGAGGTTCAGGGGATTGATCAGAGCTATGGAAAAACTAACACACACACACACACACACACACACACACACACACACACACACACACACACACACACACACACACTCAGAGTCTCTATGGGGTGAGAAATCTTTCGTGGTCTGACTGCAGCAAATGGAGGAGCTCTGTCAACACGTCTGTTTATACGGCGCTGAGTCCCCTTGCAGCATACACAACACACAACCACGCAAGGATATACACTAAACACACACACACACACACACACACACACACACACACACGCGCACACAAAGCTCAAAGTCATGACTGAGTCAGAGTCTGATTAAAGGGCAATTATAGGTCATTCATTCACCTGAGACCTATTGTGACCTTGACCTCATGAGTGTGTGTGTGTGTGCATTTCTATTTCAAAACACACACACACACACACACACACACACACACTGAGCTTTAATGCTTAAATCATAAACAAGTTCCACAGAAAACACTCTCTTGCAGAGCTGACAGGTGAGTGTTGAGTGTTGAGTGGCTGTGTGTGTGTGTGTGTGTACTTGTGTGTGTATTCCTTGGGGACCCGAAGTACTTAATGTATTTTAAAAGTTTTCAGAGTGTGTGTTTAAGCCGGCGTTGTGTTTACTGAGCAAGCTGCAAATGGATGACATATTAACGGCCTCCTGTGTGACTCTTTGTGTGTGTGTGTGTGTGTGTGTGCGTGTGTGTGTTCATACCAGCTGTGGTGTGTCCTGCAGCAGCGGGAGCAGCGTGGCCTCCAGTATGGCACTCTGGTCGGGGGTCAGGCCCTGCCACAGCGTCATCAGCAGCACCAGCAGGTGACTGGCGCTCCGCAGACGGACGAACGCCTCCTCCAGCAGTGCCCGGTTCTCCTCCGCCGCCTCGGCAAGCGCCATCACCTGGAGGAGGGAGGAGGGGAGGAGTCAGTGAACATCTCACCTGATTATCATGTTATCATCATCATGGTGAGGTTAACTAATATATTGAGTTAGAAGAAAAACTAATATTACCAGAAAAACCCACATATGGGAGATTATTAGTGACAAAGTCAATGCTGTTAATAAAACCAAAAATATTCCACTCCACAAATATTAACACAGGTGGAAAAAAACCTATCCTGTACATCTCCTCGTCTCCATAGTAACAGCTGGTTAATACCTGCCCTTCAAAGGTATTATTTATAGACGCAGTTAGCATCAGAAATAATACCTTCAGGTTTGGTAAATCACAATGCGTGTGCTAAATAACATATTTGCATTTTCTCCTCCCTGTATTTTGCACACTGGGATTAAAACACCTCATATTACATTCATTACGGTAAAGTACTAATATTACATTCATTATGGCAAACGTACTAAATGGACAGCGTGGATTACCTTGCACAGTTGCAAGATGCAAACCTCAGTGCACTGCGTTAGTAGATCAGCTTGCACATTTTTTGTGGGTGATGTCAAGTTTGCACACATTTTTGCACACGCAGTCCTTTAGTAAATCAGGCCCTTACAGTTGTACAGTGAGATTCAGTCTCTGCATTGAACCCATCATAAGTACTAGGAGCAATGGGCACCGACTCCAGATCTATATCCGTACCTTGGTCACAGGCACTAACAGGAGAATGAACCTATCATACATGTTTTTGACAATGGGAGGAAACCCAAGCAAAGGGAGAACATGCAAACTCCACACAGAAAGACCAGGCATTGAACCCAAGACCTTCTTGCTGTGAGGCAACGGTGCTAAGCAACAAGCCACCATGCAACGAGGAAATTAGTCATATTAATGTAAAGATGTTATTCACAAAACCTGCAGGAGTCAACATGTTGCAGACAGCAGTTCTCTGTGTTTGTACCATTTTGCTTTATGAGACATTAAACTGTTCTCCACATTAAGACTCAAAGTTTAGAAACCTGAAGATGCAGCAGAGTAAAATGAAGTGTGAGAATTCTTGACAACGTTCCCGCTTGAGGCCATTTCACTGATTTATGACTCAAAGAAATGCTGCAGAAGAACAAGACGTTTATCACTTAAAAAAAAAAAAATCTACAAACTTACATTCCTGTGTTTGAAATACAGTTTAATATCTAACAAATCATGAATCATCTTTTAGTCCTGGGAGGATTTTCGGGTTTTTCTGCAACACACATCTATCCAGAAACACTCTGAGTGTTGGCTGCACAGCCTGTGTAAACAGTTTTATGAGCATCAAGTCTGCAGCTCCTTCATTACTGTCACAGTCCACTCCTTCAGGTGGCTGATTTACTCTCATTTACACAAGTCTCAATTCAAACTGAAAAACTTCATCACAACATGTTGCTTTTAAAGCCGCGTGGTCACAGTATTCACGGCTGCTACATTACGACCTGACAACCACAGCTCACTGTTACTTTAGTCTAATGGGATATTTAGAGGGGCGACTGATGGGAATATAAGCTCATAACCATAGACTGTATAAAAGAAATGGACGTAACATCCGTGACGTCACCCATTGGTTTGTGGACTGCTGCTCGGAAGCCAATAGTTTCGAATCTAGGCAGCGCCATCTTGAAAATTTCAGGTGCATGCTGGGAAAAATAAAAACACGGATTCTACTTATATGGGCATGAGGCGAGGCCATGGGCGGAGCGGGGAGGTTGCTATGGTTGCGAGGGCTGGATCTCGAGGACATTGGGCAATCAACCTGTCAATCAGGACGTGGCCACGCCCTAATGCATACCCTGCTTTATCGTCAAATATAAAATCAGGGAGGCCAAAATGTCCCAAATGAACATCATACTGCATTGAAGAAGGCTTTAAACTAGCGATTGAGACCATAAACACATTTTGAAAACGTTTACTGAGGTTAGAAATCAAGTGAGAAGTTGGTGAATTCTCCATTGACTTGTATAGAGACGGTCGCCCCCTGGTGGCCTTTTGCTAGAATGCAGCTCTAAGTTACTTCCACATTGGCCTCATTTCAGAGGACCAGAACTCCCCGCCTGGTACCAACTTCTAAATTAGTCTGGGATATGTGAGGGTTTATCTGCTCTGTATTATTCCTTTTTGTTACTTTTTATTTTGCCTTTTGTCATCCACAATCAACATGATGCCTGTAATGTTGTAATTACTCATAAAACCAGCAGCATCCTTAAACACTAGCTTAGATAGACTCTCCATGTAGAAGAAAAGCCAGACTCATTTTCACCTAAACAGACTCTCAACAACAAGAGATCAAAAAAGAGCAAGGAAGATAACATACATCAAGATCGACCTAAAAAAAACTTCCAAGACGATGCTCATAACAGCACAACACAGAGAACAGCATGGAGGAGAGTTTGTACCACAGCTGTATTTCATGAAGAAAGATCTCCGACAGGCTGACAAAGACGAGCAGCGGCGGCAAAAGAAAGAAGATACTCCCACCAAGAAGCATCAACATAGCAACAGGAATCACTAAAAACACGACTTCCAGCAAAGCTTGGGGGGGTTTAGGGGATAAACGGTAACAGCTGCTGTCCTCCATCTATGACTGAGATACAAACTCTTCTAGTGGAGCGTTTACATTAAATCTTTACATTATTTTGCACACTGTAGGTGGATTTTTTTCCTTTTTAGAATATTTTATAAAGCAGCTGAATGTGAGCATCAGTGCAGCTGGTTCAGTGTTTGGGTCTCTGATGACGAGGAAGTGTTTTGTTTTATGTGGTTTAGTCAAATTTAAAGGGTTAAAATGTGAAAATAAATGTATGATTAACTATTTTTGTGAACCCAGCATCAAATTTCTGCTTTTAATCCATTTTGAGAGAATATATTAGAGGATTATTGCAAAAATATCTAAGTGGTGTAACCATAAAAGCTTAAATTGTCAATAAAACACCATATCAACTAGTTTGGCATGATCTTACATTATAACTTTTATATTAAATAAAGCTAATGGAATACTATTGTTCTAAATATTACATTTCATCTGGAGAATCATGGAGATCAGGAACTGTGGTTACACCATTTGACATTTTCAGGAGCATTCAGTCTTACATTTGGTTAAAAAAAATGGTGCAAATGTCATTTCAAATGATATAAAACCTGTAAAAATACTAAATTAACATTTTAACAAACCTGTTGCTGCTTTTAAATCTATTTTTAAAGATATTTTGATTTGCTAATCTCTCTTTCTACCCATAATCCCTTCTGTTTACAGTTGTTTCCTGCACTTGGCTGGGATTATTTTCTGACTCTGAACAAACTGCTCTTATTAGTTTCCAGGCTGTTATGTGTTGGATTTGCTTCTTTAACAACTGAACAAATAAACCAAACTAAAAAGGGTGAAACACACAGCAGAGTTTAAATAAACTGCTCTCACTGCTTCACGCTGCTTCTGAAAAACCCCGCCGAGCTCTCGCCCATCACTCGCTGAAGCTTCCACTTAGAAAAAAACTGAACTGCAGCATTTTCTTGAACTTATCGCATCGAGTTTTTCCAGCGGCTGCCGGGGTTCAGAAGGACGGACAGGAGCAAACAGAAACTGAATACTCGCTTTGAAATGAAGACGAAGGAAAAAGCGGCAAAAGTGGAGCTTAACGTCTTCTGGGTCTTAAGTACACAACTCAGCAGTGTTTAAATGGAGAGCAAGTGAATGCATGAATGAGGTGTGGTGGGACCACGTGAACTTTGACCTTAAGTAGAGTTGGAGGAGGGGGGGTGGGGGGTCAATCCCTACGTCCATCCCTCCATCATTACAACAACAGAGGAGGAGTGGAGGACGAGTGGAGAAGCGTGAACGAGCGATGACAGAGAAAGACTGATGGTGACGAGGACGACAAGAAAGGACAAGCAGGACGAAGGAGGAGAAGGAGGAGAGAAACGAGAGACGAGGAAGGAGGAAGGAGGAGGAAAGAGATGAACAGACGGAGAGAAAGAGAGAGAGAGAAAAAAAAGAGGTGAAAGCAGATCTGGGACTAATGGACGAGTGTGAGTTCAGATAAATGAGTGATCTGCAGGCCTGAGCACCAACGTGTGCCAGCAGTTTGTTTGACAAATGGATTCAGCGTTCGTCATTTGATACTGCTAAAACAGAGATGGGAGAGTCTAAAGTGAAGTGTGTGTGTGTGTGTGTGTGTGTGTGTGTGTGTGTGAGCAATTGCCAAACTAAAAAAAAGCCGTTTTGATTTGTGTAACATGAAACTAGAAAACATAAAAAAGGTGAACGAGAACGAGTGAGACCTTACATGCAAAGATGTAAACACTCCAAACTCCCAGATTCTCTCTCCCCGTTTCCGTGGTAACCCCTCCTAAAAAGTCCACAGCTTTCAGTCAAGGCTAAGGTCATCTACGGGTGCCGTGTCACTCACACATATATTTTCTACACCGACTTTTACCGACTCAAGGAACACATGACTCTCACATTTCTCACACACACATATTTCTCTGTTCTGTTTCTATACTTGTGAGGACAAAAACACCGCCAACATTTACCATCACAACTACGAGAGCTAAAGCTGAATTCAAACTTGACTTCAAGTTCAGATTTGACTTGTTGATATCTCCTCCACATGCAGTATTTATGTTGATTTATTTAAGGAAGAAGGTTGCATTAGAAGGTGGGTTAAAGTAGAAATGGCTTTTATAGCTGTGTGTTACTGAAAAGCAGGAGATGATTGAGTCTTTCTTTAATTTACTTCTGGTTGTATTCACTCTGATGAACCTCAATCAGCATGAAACACAAGCAGCTAAATGTCCTAAACTTGACCTGATTCTAACCTTTACCTTTAAAAAAATCCTTTCACTTTCTCAAATGTGACTAAGAATCAAAGTTTCAAAGTATTAAAGACGTATCATAAATATGGCTTCTGGATTAGCCCTTTTCCACCGAGCTGGAGCTGGTGCTAGTTCAGAGCCAGAGCCTGACTAAGCACCGGTTCTTTGCTTTTCCACCGCCAAAGCTCCAGCCCCAAGCCTCAGAACGAGAGCCAGAGAAAGCACAAACTCTTTGCTGGTCTAAAGCAAGAACCGATTACGTCAGCGGGGCTAACGTTTATTAGCCGGCTAGCGGGGTTAGCGTTTATTAGCCGGCTAGTGGGGCTAATGTTTATTAGCTGGCCAGCGGGGCTAACGTTTATTAGCAGACTAGCGGGGTTAACGTTTATTAGCTGGCTAGCGTAGCATTTACAGAGGGTTAAAGATTTGTTGATTACTAAGTACTATTTTTATCATTTTTTTGCCAGAGTTGTCGTCTTCTTCTTCTGCTACTTCTTCTTCTTCTTCTTCTTCTTCGTTTCCGGCAGGCTAGATGCCTTGCGCCATGTTGCTGCCTCTCACTGGTGAATCATGGAAGTGCTCCTTGCCGGTGGAAAAGCAACAGGTTCGTAAGAGGTGCTTGGATTAGCACCAACTGAGCACTGGCTCTAGCACTAGCTCCGAACCAGCAGTGGCTCCAGCTCAGTGGAAAAGGGGTATATATGTCTTTAATTTAAGGCAATAGGTTGAGTAGGTCAGAGTTCTTGTGTTAAATGAAAAGCATCATAAGCAAATATAATGAACATTTAGACACAATACAGTAAACTACTCCCACAATGTGACTGTAAAAACTTGAAAGGGTGTTCACAAAAATAGAAAATACCACCTGAAACAACTTGATATTCTCATGCACAATTTGTACCATGCATAACACACACACACACACACACACACACACACACACACACACACACACACAACCTCGACCACCCTCTCCCCGGGGTTTCTGAAGTGTGTGTGTGTGTGTATTGATAAAAGGCTCCAGGTCCAGTGAAGGGCTCCATTGTAGCAGCGGCTCGGCTCCACACACACTCTGATTGATGCCAGCTGAGAGAACACAAAGACACATTTAGCTTGGACACACACACACACACACACACACACACACACACACACACACACACACACAAACCAGTGATATAAGAACATGCACATATGTGAACCCCAAGTATTCATATAGGCGAACACAAACACACACACACACCCAGAGATGTACAATAGCTTTACATCACACACGAAGAAGAGAACACACACACGCACACACATTTATACTGAACTGCCGGTGACCTTAAACAACCTGCAGGAGAAGCTGCGGCGGTCGCGACCTCCTGATGTGTCTGCAATAAAGTCTGAACTTTATTCATCATACATATAAAGGCACATTCCGCTGCATCTTAAAGCTTTGTTCAACTTGGTCACAGTGTATTTTGTAGAGTGGTATGGTCCTTTAAATGGTCTGTAGTAGTTGTGGAGGACGTACTAAGATGTTTAATTAACGTTTGTGTCGTCCTCCCGGGTCAAATTGACCTCGTCTGTTTTGACTGTTCCTTCTTTCCTCCCTTCCTCCTTCACTCTTTCTTTCCTTCCTCCATCTCCCTTTCTTCCTCCCTCCCTCCTTCTCACCTTCCTTCCTTCTTTCCTCTGTCCTTCTTTCCTCCCTCCCTCCTAACTTCCTCTCCTTCCTCCCTTCCTTCTTTCCTTTCCTTTCTAACTCCCTCCCTTCCTCTTTTCTTTCCCCCTCTCTCTTACCTTCCTTCCTTCCTTCCTTATTTCCTCTGTCCTTCTTTCCTTTCCTTCCTCCCTTCCTTCCCTCCTTCCTTCCTTCCTTCTTCCTTTCCCTCCTTCCTTCCCTCCTACCTTTCTTCCTTCCTTATTTCCTCTGTCCCTCCTTTCCTTCCTCCCTTCTTACTTTCCTTTCCTCCCTTCCTTCCTCCCTCCTTTCCTCCCTTCCTTCCCTCCCTTCCTCCTTCCTTCTTTCTCCCTTTCCTTCCTTAACTCAAGGACAACAGGAAGGTTAAAGACGTATCATAAATAAAGTATAGAAGTTTCTGGGGCAAAATGTACTCTGAAAATCAACATAAAGTATCAACTGTGTTGTTTATGATATATCTAACACTATACAAGGGCCATATTTTATATATTGAGCAGTTAGCCTAATTTATAACAACACACACTTTAAAAACTGATCATTTTACTTATAAAATACCAATCAGATCCTCATTTCTCAAAGCACAAAGACTTAAAATTGGTCATATTTGCCTTTAGATGTTTTTGGGGAACAGGTGCCAAAGTAGTAGCTAGGAAGTTAAGCTGTAAAATAAATGAAATATTTCCTTCTGAAATCTAACAGAATATACTTGCAAAATAGCATAAAGTAGAAATACTCAAGTAAAGGTACGTCAAAAGTGTACTTGTACTTGAGTACTTGAGTAAATGTGCTTAGTTCCAGTAGAAAGAAGCTTGAAAGACTTTAGTATGAAAAACTAAACATATGATTAAATAGTGATATATTCTGTCTTTTATTCTCCGTCTATCCATCCACACATCATTATAATCTATAACACACACACACACCAACAGCTTCTAATGGTGACAAACATTTCACATTATTCCTGGAAATACAAACCACCCACACACACATACACACACACATACACACACATACACACACACACACACACACAAACAGACACAAACAAACAGTCGTGTTTGTATATTCACGCATAAATGGACTAAAATATGCACATATGTACCAAGACCACAAGAACTGTAGTGAAAACAAAAATGGGCACCCTTATCTACGGAGACGCATGATTGAGAGCACACACACACACACACACACACACACACACACACACACACACACACACACACACACACACACACACACACACACACACACTCTCACACACACACAAACTATGTGACTGTGGTTAAAACAAAGTCATTTTCGCTGATGATGACCTGCATGAGGTTTGGTGGCTACAATAAGCAACTTGTGGAGGAGTACAGACTGAATACTTTAATGAGGGGAAAAAAAGGGAAATACCACCAAAATTATAGAAGTCATATACAAATGAAAAAAGTTTGAGGGGTACAGCTCTTGTTTCTGTTTCTGAATGTGAACATTTGTCTCTCACATGGCTCAAAATATTGTAGGGGAAGAAAAAAAATAAAAAAACCTTTCAAATGTTCATCAGAGTCGCAACCTCCTGATGTGTCTGCAATTAAGTCTGAACTTTATTCATCATACATATAAAGGCACATTGCACTGCGTCTTAAAGCTTTGTTTAACTTGGTCACAGTATATTTTTTAGAGTGGTATGGTCCTTTAAATGGTCTGTGGTAGCGGTGGAGGACGTACTAAGATGTTTAATTAACCTTCCTGTTGTCCTCGAATCAAGGAAGGAAAGGAGGGAGGGAGGAAGGAAGGAAAGGAGGAAGGAAGGAAGGAAGGAGGGAAGGGAGGGAGGAAGGAAGGAAGGAAAGGAGGGAGGGAGGAAGAAGGAAGGAAAGGAGGAAGGAAGGAAGGAAGGAGAGAAAGGAGGAAGGAGGGAGGGAGGAAGAAGGAAAGAAAGGAGAAAGGAAAGGAGGAAGGAAAGAAGGAGGGAAGGAGGAAGAAGGAAGGAAAGAAGGAAGGAAAGGAGGAAGGGAGGGAGGAAGGAAGGAAGGAAAGGAGGGAATGAAGGAAGGGAGGGAGGAAGGAAGGAAGGAAGGAAAGCGAGAAGGAGGGAGGGAGGAAGGATGGAAAAGAGGAAGAAGGAAGGAAGGAGGGAAGGAAGGATGGAAGGAAGGAAAGAAGGAAGGGAGGAAGGAGGGAAGGGAGGGAGGAAGAAGGAAGGAATGGAGGAAGGAAAGGAGGAAGGAAGGAAGGAGGGAAGGGAGGAAGGAGGAAGAAGGAAGGAAAGGAATGTGAATGTGAACATTTGTCTCTCACATGGCTCAAAATATTGTAGGGGAAGAAGAAAAAAAAAAAACCTTTCAAATGTTCATCAGAGTCGCCATAAATATAAAATCTAATGGAAATATTGTGGCAGTCACACAAATTCTACCCGGGAATAATAACTGGGTGTTTGATCCGACTGCCAGTCTGAATTAAACTGACTGAGCTGATTGATGTTTTTCAGACTAAAATCTCATAAACCGACTCTTGTTTCCTTAGAAAGAAAAAAAAAACTACATTTATGTTCCAGTAATTTGCAACAGCAATCACTTTAGAAAGAATGGTGAAGCCATCTGGATTGGATATGTTGATAAACATATTGAGGAAGTGTTTGTAATGGATACGTCTGTACAGTTGCAAAAAAGCTTCATACGCCGCTGAACATGTCTGGAAAACGTCCACTATCAACACTCTTCATTTGTTTTTCCTATAATATCTGCTCTCACAATACAATATCCGCTCATATCATTTAAAAACTTAAAACATAACGATTATTTTTTTCATGCTTATTGTAAGGACTCGGTTAAGATTAGTGAAAGATGTTTTGTTTTACTTGCTTTTTTTTTTTTTTTTCAATATTTAACCAACAGCATGATCTTTCCACTAATCATATCCAATTGTTTTAGTGGCTTGAATTGAAATACACACCAGGAACAGGAAGCAAACGGCTGGCTCTGATGTCAGCGTGACCACTGTGTGTGTGTGTGTGTGTGTGTGTGTGTGTGTGTGTGTGTAAGCACCTCAGGAGCTATGACACAATAAACAAACAGCACAAAAATGCTAAATCCTCTCAAGCAGTACTTTAGTGTAACAGTGTTATATAATTAAATTACAACATAAATAAAGTCAGACCTTTAAGATTTTACTCAGGAGGGTTTTTCCTTATTTTTTAATATTTAACATGTTACTGAATACATATATTGCTGTTTTTAATTCTTTGAAATCAATATATTTGTTTATATTCAGTAATTAAATCATGATGTGGGCTTATTAGGAGCACACATGAGCTTAAATGGAGTCACAGTACCAATTAAACTCACTTTATTCATCAAATATCTTTATTTTATATTCTAAAATCTACATGAACTAATGAATACATTTTACAATGAGAGATAAATGTTGCTTTATAAGAAATGATCTCCCTTATAAACCATGTCAGTATCCATGACAACACAGCTGGACTTAGATTTTGGTACTTAATGGGAAGGAAGGAAGGAAGGAAGGAAGGAAGGAAGGAAGGAAGGAAGGAAGGAAGGGAGGGAAGGAGGAAGGGAGGAAGGAAGGAAGGAAGGAAGGGAGGGAAGGAGGAAGGAAGGAGAGATGGAGGGAACATTTACCTTAACAGCTGAAAACATTGGTTAGAAAATGTAAAGTTTAGTAATTGAAATAGTTACATTATTTATTATATTCTAAATAGAGTAACTAGTAAAAACCTTCTCAACCCTGGTTAAATTCTTATGCAATGTATTAATGTGCAAAACAAGTGTACCTGGATAGGGAACATGAGGAGGAGCATGCTGAGTTTAAGAAACGGAGTGTGGACAAAGAAGACGTGATCAGATCGGTGATCGGTTTATTTAAACTCACTGATCGGTGATCAGCCCCAAAAATCCTGATGGTGTAAAGCCTAATAGTAATATTTCACTCTTACCTGGAGTAAAACACCACACAGTGATATTTTCAGTCTGATTCCAGTCTCATGCAGTATATAGGAAATATAGTTTGAGAGCATTGAGTGAAGCAACATAAAGCATCACGGCAACTAACTAGGATGTTATGTATTAAATCTGAAGTTTTCTAACCTGCTATCTGTTTATTTCCTGCCATGTTTGGGACTTTTTTCTACCCAATATGCTGACCAAACCTCTGCAGCATGATTTCCACTTCATGTCACTGCTGGATGTGGACAAACAGCACAGAGGTCAGGATATGTGGAAAATATGGGCCTTTGCTTTTTTGTCCAGAGTCGCACTATCAAACTTAGGACTTTGGAAAGCTAGAATATGACTCAGCACTGTGTTTAGGATATGGTTTGGCTACGGTTTGGGTGATTTTGGTGTTTGTGTTCTGGTTTTGTAACAGCTATGTTTAGAGGTGACTGCAGCAGCAGCAAAAGCACTTATGTATGACTTATTAAAAGCGTGTTTCTGGTGGAAGCGGCTCGGATATCAGCGGAGGAGTCGGGCGAGAGGCGGGGCGAGGAGAACGTGAAGCCAGAAGAGACAAACGGCCGCTGTCAAACATGAGTGAGAGTTAGTAAAAGTCGACACGGCTGAGAGTGGAAGAATGAATCAAAATCATCCGCTGCCAGAGTTTTTATCCTCGGATAAAATGACACAGATGAGAAACAAAGCGTGGAGTGTTTGTGTGTGTGTGTGTGTGTGTGTATGTGTGTGTGTGTGTGTGTGTGTGTGTGTGTATGTGTGTGTGTGTGTGTGTGTGTGTGTGTGTGTGTGTGTGCGCCAAAG
>NC_070587.1:31184773-31194773 GCF_027409825.1 Scomber japonicus | reverse complement strand
AAGGAGGAAGGAAGGAAGGAGGAAGGACAGACGGAAGGAAGGAAAGAAAGAGAGAAGGAAGGGAGGAAGGAAAGGAAAGGAAAGGAAAGGAAGGAAGGAAGGAAGGAAGGAAGGAAGGAAGGAAGGAAGGAAACAACAGACAGGGTCAATTTGACCTGGGAAAATAATGTAGCATTTATTTTGATATTAGTTAAATCGTAGCATTAATAGAAGCAGCATAGGAGTAACAGAAGTAACACCAACTTGCTCCAGGAGTCAGAAAGAGAGACAGAGAGGTAGAGTTTTTTTTTTTTTTTTGGTTGCTTTGGGGACGTAAACAAGCGGCAGACGGTGGCGACATAGCGATCTGGCGGGTGAGTGATGGAGTGATCAGCATCTCTCCTCCCGGTGTCTGATATAGCGATAGGCAGACAGACAGACAGTAACCACTATTGTCTGTGGTCAAAACAAGGGCACACACACACAAAGCTGATAACACTGTCTGTCTACACTCCTCACTGATAACACAGCAGGAGGAGACGGGACTAAGAAAGGAAGAAAGGAAGGAAGAGAGAGAGAGAGAGAGAGAGAGAGAAAGAGAGAGAGACAGATTGAAGAGGTCTGCAGAGAAGGACGGTGGAGATGTAAAGAAGATCCATAAGACTGAGACAGTAAAGAAGTTGTTGTTTATTCAAGCCTGGTTGGAGTGTTGAGGGAGTGGAGAAGAGGAGGATTAAGGCGATAAGATCTGGCAACTCAACCTGATCCAACCTTTTGATGGTTTATCATCCGCTGTGGAAAGCTCTGGAACGTACCAAACTGATAATCACAACCTCCTCCCATCTCTCTCTGCAGCTCTCTGCTTCTTTTACCCCCCCTAACCCTTCTGCTTTCACCCTCCTGTTGTCCTCAGGTCAAGGAAGGACAAGAGGAAGGAAGGAAGGGAGGAAGGAAGGAAGGAAGGAAGGAAGGAAGGAAGGAAGGAAGGAAGGAAGAGAGGAAGGAAGGGAGTGAGGAAGGAAGGGAGGAAGGAAGGAAGGAATGAGGAAGGAAGGGAGGAAGGGAGGAAAAAAGGAAGGAAGTAAGGAGAGAAGGAAGGAAAGGAGGGAGGAAAGAAGGAAGGAAGGAAGGAAGGAAGGACGTGAGGAAAGAAGGAAGGAATGAGGAATGAAGTAAGGAGAGAAGGAAGGGAGGGAGGAAAGAAGGAAGGAAGGAAGGAAGGAAAGAAGGAAGGTAGGAAGGAATGAGGAATGAAGTAAGGTAGGAAGGAAGGAAGTGACGAAGGGAGTGAGGAAAGAAGGAAGGAAGGAATGAGGAAGGAAGTAAGGAGAGAAGGAAGGAAAGGAGTAAGGAGGGAGGGAGGGAGGAAAAGAGGTAGGAAGGAAAGGGAGGAAAAGAGGAAGAAGTAAGCAGAGATGGGAGGAAGGAAGCAAGGAAAAAAGGATAGAAGGAGGAGGATGGAAGGAAAGAAGGAAGGACAGAAAGAAGGAACAGTCAAAAGAGGTGGGGTCAATTTGACTCGGGAGGACGACAGGAGGGTTAAGTCATTAATAATAATTGAATAATTTAATGTGCTAGAAATGTATCGATATTTAATTTGACGGTAAAACGTGCTCAATCAAGTAATGGAGGTTTGGAATTGATCGTAAATTGTGATAAAATGTGTGGAATTTAAACTGCTTCATCTCAAAACACTTATTGGCCAGTCTGAAAATTAATAGCACATTATATCTTTCTATCTCTTTCTTGCTCAATTTTCCATATTTGATTCAAAAGACTGCTCGCCATATTTCATGTGCAACTAAATACAATCCAGGAAGCTCAGTTTGAGTTATAGATCCACGAGTTTGGAGGATTATCAGATGCCCCCAAATATCAGCACAGCAACAGTTTATAATATCAAAGAAAAGAGGGAGTGTAGAAATACAGCGTTTAAGTTACCAAGTAATCTACCAGGAATGTGAGCACACACACACACATATCTGCCAGATGATACTTCAACTCCTTCTGGTAAAAGTCCAGCCAACTTCTAGCCTCTGCGTCAGCATCCCCGCTGTGCAGAGCGGAGGTCCCGTACCAGTGACTGAGGGGACTCGAGCAGTGCTGAACGTGGCCTCATGCTTGCAGTATTTGTATTTTCAGATGTTTCCAGTAATCCAAAGCAAATGTCATCATTTTAATGTGACTCCACTGACATTTAAGGAGCAAAGAATGTAACGCAGCTGCAAAGCCGGGATTTCTCCTCCACTCAGGCTCTTATTATGATTATGTATGTGCTCCTGGGATTCTGCATGTCATCGGCGCTGATGAAGATGTATTTTAAGTCGGTCAGTCTACTTATATATAAAAAGCCAGATCATTTAAATATTACAACACAATGCACAGTGCAGACACCAGCTGTAAAAATGTCCTCTTCTTGTCCAAATCCAAGCAGTTTTCAGCCATTTTTTTATTTTTTTATTATCCAAGCAGCATTTTGCAGGTGGAGCAATGTTACTGATGTCTGGAAACTGCTGCTGAACTAAAGCTACAGTCAAACTAATCATTTTGTGCATTGAGGGGGTCGATTTTTTCCCGTCAGGGCCCAAAGTGATATCAGAGGGCTTGTCAGTTCAAAAAGGTTCAATTTAAATGATATAAAAGAAAGAAAAGCAGTACATTTCCACATTTGTCTTGGCATTTTGCTTCTATATTTACTGCCAATTACTTGGACAAAGGAAGGAAGGAAGAAAGGAAGGAAGGAGGGAAGGAAGGAAGGAAGGAAGGAAGGAAGGAAGAAAGGAGGGAAGGAAGGAAGGAAGAAAGGAAGGAAGGAGGGAAAGAAGGAAGGTAGGTAGGAAGGAAGAAAGGAAGAAAGGAAGGAAAGAGGGAAGGAAAGAAGAAGGAGGAAGGTATGAAGGAAGAAAGGAAGAATGGAAGGAAGGAGGGAAGGAAAGAAGGAGGGAGGAAGGAAGGAAAGAAGGAAGGAAAGAAGGAACAGTCAAAACAAATGGGGTCAATTTGACCCGGGAGGAAGACAGGAAGGTTAATGTGGAGCTTTATGTTAGATGATGGAAATGACTGACCAAAGGAGAATGAGGCAAGTTGAGGTTGAAGTATATATAGACCTTTAACACCTCATCAAAATCCAATGAGTCGCTACTGAATTCATCATATTCCTTTTCCAGGAATGATGGATGGTCCAGATCCCTAAATTGATGATTCTACCATCAGGCTCTTATTATCATTATGTATGTGCTCCTGGGATTTTGCATGTCATCGGCGCTGATGAAGATGTATTTTAAGTCGGTCAGTCTACTTATATATAAAAAGCCAGATCATTTAAATATTACAACACAATGCACAGTGCAGACACCAGCTGTAAAAATGTCCTCTTCTTGTCCAAATCCAAGCAGTTTTCAGCCATTTTTTAAATTTTTTTATTATCCAAGCAGCATTTTGCAGGTGGAGCAATGTTACTGATGTCTGGAAACTGCTGCTGAACTAAAGCTACAGGTCAATTTTTTCCTCTCAGGGCCCAAAGTGATATCAGAGGGCCTTTTTTGTCAGTACAAATGGGTTTAATTTAAATGATATAAAAGAAAGAAAAGCAGTACATTTTCACATTTGTCTTGGCATTTTGCTTCTATAATGACTGCTAATTACTTGTCTTTTAATGTTTATTTTCTGTCAGTCAACAAAATGATTGATCAAGCTATCGTTCAGCAATAAACGGAACTTCAAGAATTCATATTGGCTGCGTTCACACTGCAGGCAACTCTGATTCAAATCTGATTCTTTCTCAAATCAGATTTTTAGTCCTGACTGTCCACACTGTTTTTAGCAAGTGTCCAAATGGGATTTGGCTCTGTTCAGACTGGGCCACATTAATGACCAATCTGACAGGTTGCCGTGGCAACGTTGTCAGAGCAGAGGCATCATCTAGCGTGTATTGTGTGATGTCATATAATTGCGACAGCAACAACAAACCCTCGAGCTTTGCTTGAACGGAGCCATCTCCCCAAAGATTAAGAATATGGTTTGGTCCTCTGTCCATGGACTGATGTTTACGTCCTCCGTTGCCTCCAGTGATATCACCTAGCAACAACAACTGGAATAAGTCCTCGAGTGATATCACCTAGCAACAACAACTGGAATAAGCGTGGATCTGATGTCACATAGAGTGACGTAGCGTAGAGACGTCACGGACAGTCAAATCTGATATGAGTGTTTGGAGCTGTTCAGACTCAGACACATCTGTTTAAATGAGATTTGAAACTTCCTCCCAAAGGTGGTTTCAATCTGGTTTGCAAAATGTTCAGACTTCATAAGAGCCATCCGGTTCCAATCTAGATTGGCTAAAAATCAGATTTTGGCTTGCAGTGTGAACATGGTCATTGTGTCGAAACTTTCCTGATAGCACTACTAGAGTGATACTCCTATCTCCAACAATATCACACATTACAAAAAAAGATAAATCATTACAGGAAAGCTATGAAGTAAATGTAATCAAAGTTAGATGATGGAAATGACTGACCAAAGGAGAATGAGGCAGGTTGAGGTTGAAGTATATATGGACCTTTAACACCTCATCAAAATCCAATGCGTAGCTACTGAATTCACCATATTCCTTTTCCATGAATGATGGATGGTCCAGATCCCTAAATTGATGATTCTACCGTTTGACTTAATTCAAAAGGTGATCCAGACGAGTGTGAATATAAGCTAAATGTCTCAAATGTAAAAAAAATACAACAAGTGAGAAGGTGTTGGGTTTTCTTCAGAAAGAAAAATAAAGTCAGAGTCTACTTTTGTGACCGCCTCCCCAATCAAGGCTGTCAGAGATGCTTTAACAGGTCGTCGTTCAGCGGCAGGAGGACGGCTGCTAAAACACACCGCTGTGATTTATGAGGCTGTCCCGCTCCGTCAAAGAGCCGCAGAGGCTGAGAGAGGTGTTCACACGGTCACCAACAAAGAGCTTTATTCTCTGCTGATAGGTTCTGTGTGTGTGTGTGTGTGTGTGTGTGAGTGACCCACCCTCTCTCCATCACTCTCCAGAAACCCCCCCCCCCCCCCTCCCCTTAATATATAATGAATATGTCTCTTTTTTTTTTAAGTTGTCAGAGTCTAAAATACAAACACACTGTCTGGGTGAAACTACACAACACACACACACACACACACACACACACACACACACACACACACCAACCGCCAGCGCAGAGTGTGTTTTCTATGAACTGAGGGGTGCGATCCGGCCCACTTGTGTTCTTTTCCTTCCTTCCATCTGTCCTTCCTTCCTTCCTTCCTTCCTTCCTTCCTTCCTTCCATCTGTCCTTCCTCCCTTCCTTTTTTCCTTTCTGCGTTCCTTCCTTCCTTCTGTCCTTCCTTCCTTCCATCTGTCCTTCTTTCGTTCCTTTTTTCCTTCCTTCCTTCCTTCCTTCCTTAAAGTAAATTGATTATTCACTTAACAAATCCAACTAGATTGGATGATTTTAACCTCTTCAGGCTCTCAGTATAAGCTTATATTTTCTAACAGGGGTCATAAAGTTAAAGAAACCAAAGATCAGTTGTGGTTTGTATTAAATGACACACAAGACAGTTGGATTATTTCCATTTGTGAATGTTGTAGAGTTTAAATGTAGAGCTGGAACAAGCCGATATAGAACATACTTTGATCTTTATATGCTTAGACTGTGTTTTTTTTTTTTTTCCTATTGTAAATCTACTTAAAGAGAAATATAAAGAAGATGAACTGGAGTTAAAGAGCTTCAATTCATTACTGTGATAATTGGGTGAGAGAAAATATTGTATTGGGCTCTGGTCTTGATCTTAATATTTTAGAAATAGCAGAATAGTCTGTTAAACATACATAAATAATTATATTAGTTAAAGCTTTACATACCTGCACCTATTAAAAAAACATCATACACATGTACATATAACCTTACATACAAACTCCTTCATAACATAATCACACACATATGTTCTTAAACCTCTCGTGCCTACATCCATATGCATGCACACACACACACACACACACACACACACACACACACACACACCTAAAAGCTCAGACAAAAAAATCTTTTACAAAACCTTAAATCTACAAATCTCCCTCTCTCCTTCTCCGCTTGTGTCTCTCAAACTCAAACCCCCCCCCCCCCCACACACACACAAACACACATTCACAAACACACACTGAGGTCAGTAGTTGGGTGGTCCTTAAGGCCCAGAGGCCCCAGACAGAGCAGGGGACTAAATTACAGAGCATGACCCACCACAGTGACACCCAACCTGGGATTAACACCCGGGCTGAGTCCCAGTCCGCTGGTAGCCTCAGGCTGTGGGAGCTGACCTCCACAGGTTCGGAGGTGACCTCAGACACGCACACACACACACACACACACACACACACACTCGCATACTCGCTGGCTGAATCCCGGCCCACCCAGAGCTAGAATAATGAGGGGGTTTGGTCAGTCCATCTGGATGGGGGGAATTGGGGTTCTTGGGTGGAGGCTAGACTGGTTCAGACCAAGATTCTTCCGTTCAGAAATATCCAGATTTTGTCTACACGTATGTACATTTGAGACTTATCACAGTTCACACCTGGCAGCACGAGGAGTCTCTGAAGTGTCACAAGAGGAACACTTTTCCTCCCCAGCTCTCATCTGAAAGTGTGACGGCATGTCAAACAGACAAAAACACATTTTTAATGTCTGGAAATTCATCCGGAGACGACGGATACGGGTTACTTTTATAGTCGTAGTTATTTTTCTTACTGGATAAAATGAGAAAGACAGAGATGAAAAAGGAGCGGTGGTGAAACTAGTGATTGATTGGATGTTTTTTTTAGACACCAGTTGAAGCTTTGACATCCAACATTCATACTGCATCACTCATATCACACTGAGATCTTCTATAACTAATGAAAAACATGGCTATAGCATAAAATGTGATTATTTCCTGCATGTGGTGCATCGTATTTTCTTTTGACACGTCAGTCTGATGCAAGAAATGAAATAAAATCACATTCTATCACAGTATTTCTTAAAGATTCCCAGAGGTTAGATCAAATTTCATGACTTTTCTATCTTGAATAAACGACTGAAAGTTGCTAAATATCATAAAACTTTGATTGTCAATAAGCTAATGTGGTGAAATAGCTCCATCATATATTTACTTTAGATTTATGACATTTCCTAGAATGCCTTCAGACCCCAAAGGACATGAACTTTTTCCTTTAAGATGAAAGTTTTAAGTGTCAGTAGAGAGTAATACTGACGTTAAAAACAGTTCAGAAAAAAGTTAGATTTAGTCATTGCTGAAAAAAAAAATAAAAAAATCTTTTCATTACAGTGTTACGGCATTTTCAGTAATCAAACTTCAGTGGAACAGCTGGAAACATCTGGACGTAACGTCACATCGCCTGCATGTGGAGGTCAGACCAGGTGAAAGAGGGAGGTCACACACACACACACACACACACACACACACACACACACACACGCACACACACACACCTCATAAAGTGGGCTCATACAGCTGTTTGGAAGTGTGCTCGGGGTCAAAGTTCAAACAGATACACTGACACTATACACACTCATGCCCCAAAGCAAGGCACTTAAATAAGTTCAGGCTGAATCACACACACACACACACACACACACAGACACACACACAGACACACACACAGACACACACACAGACACACACACACTGATCCGTCCTGACACAAACACACTCAGACAACCTCCCAAAGAGACTTAGCGTGCACACACACACACGACACACACAGTTAGTAAGAGTGTATTAATAGCATGTGATGTGACTTAACCCGAGGGCCCATTTCACCAGAACAGCTGCGAGTGCGGACGACTCTAAAGCCAAAATATATATGAACTCTGTTGGTACGTCGGAGAGTTCATCGGTGCACGAAAACATATGGACACGCCTGCCACACACATTTTTTTTTAAAATCATAATAACTCAACTGCTCGTGTGAATATTCTGCACTAAAATAACCTGCATGCTGATTTCATTGAATGTGTATTTAAGACATGAGACTGATGGTCAGTTCTGACTCTTCCTTCCTTCCTTCCTTTCCTTCCTCCCTCCCTCCTTCTCTCTTTATTTCCTCCCCCTACCTTCCTTCTTTCCTCTGTCCTTCTTTCCTTCCTTCCCTCTTTTCCTTTCTCCCTCCCTCCCCTTTCCTTCTTTCCTCCGTCATTCCCTCCTTTCCTTCCTCCCTTCCTTCTTTCCTTTCCTTTCCTTTCCTCCCTTCCTTCCTTCCTCCTTTCCTTCCTTCCTTCCCTCCTTCCTTCTTTCCTTTCCCTCCCTTCCTTCCTTCCTCCGTTCCTTCCTTCCTTCCCTCCTTCCAACAGGAGGGTTAAAATGTCAGAAAATAGTGACTTTCCTTCAGCGTTAGTGATGTCATCAAATCACTTTTTCTGTCTGACAAGCACTTGAACTGTCATAACAATTCATTACATTGTCAATTAATCTTGAGATTGGATTAATGATTATTGATATATCGTTTTTTGCTGTAAAATATAAAAAACTGAGAAAAAAAGCTTTTCCTGGAGCCCAGTGTGACATAATAAACTGGTTAAGGGTTATTTTGTCCGACCAACGGCCTAAAACTCAAAACATATTCAGTCTACTCGACATAAGGAAGCTCAAATTTATAAATCAGATATAATCAAATACTTAATTGATTAATTGCTGTTAATCTTTTGGGTGATCAGCTCATCGATTAAAAATACTTCAAGTTCATACTGTGATCGATTGTATGTTTTTATGTTTTATTGATTCATATTTCTTGTGACCTGCATAGTGACTGAGTATAAGTGATCGACAGCCTGCAGGAGATTTGATATTTTAACTTTAAATGTATTGTGGAGAAACACAGAGCAGCAATTTCCACATTTTATCCAATATGGATTTTAAATTAATGGAGTCAATAAGCTCAAACAGGAACCTTCACTTTTCTTCAAATGGACCCAGCGTTCTTCAGCCAAACAACTTCTTATCCTCTCATAATTACTCATGCTGAAATTACAAAGAAAACACCAAGAAACCAGATGAAAACTCAGTTCACGACTTCAGGAGCTGATGATTTGTAAGTCGGATTAATTTACACACACACACACACATACACAGAGAGAGAGAGAGACACACACACACACACACACACACTCACACACACACACACACACACACACTAACACAGTGCAGAAACACACATGAGGTGAAGATAACTGTCTTGTCTGATCATAAATATATCTTCAGGTTATTTTCAGACATTTCTCTTTATATGTGCTTTATGTTGCCAGTGAGTATGTGGTGTGTGGTGTGGTGTGTGTGTGTGTGTGTGTGTGTGTGTATGCATATGTGTGTGTGTGTGTGTGTGTGAGTGTGTGTGTGGGGACAGTGTTTAGTCTGAAGCCATATTTAGTCTCTCTGGTCCTAAGAGGAGGCCTATAATCACACAGAGCCTTTCTCTCTACTCATTACACACACACACACACACACACACACACACACACACACACACACACACACACACACACACACACATCGTGGCCCTTTCATTAACAGTTCACACTAACCTCCCAGGCTGCACACGTGCACACGCATAGAGTGCACGACACGCATGCTGCAGGTGGTTTGCATGAATACACGCAGACACATTTTGATGCACGCTCACATTTGCAAAGATGAACATATGTGAGTGTGTGTGTGTGCAGATGATCACACACACACGGACACACTCACAGACACACTCACAGACACTCACGCAGAGCCAGATGTGAGTCCAGCTGTGCATCCAGCAGGCGTTCTTCTGCAGGAAACAGATTTATTCAAGCTGGGGTTTTTTAGTTGTTTTTTTATTTTGTTTTTGTTTTTTTTGTGTGATATTATTTAAATCTGACTTTAAATGAAATGTGACACACAACAAGCGTTTCAAAGATGTTTTTCAGATCAGGACATAAAGCTAACTGATGGCTTCATCACGTAACTCTGAGTCTCTTCCGCT
>NC_070587.1:31162273-31179773 GCF_027409825.1 Scomber japonicus | reverse complement strand
TATGATAATGTTAACACAAGCTGAATATGTATAAACTTCATAAATTTAAAGCAGAGCTGTTGTAGTGGATTGAATAAGATTACACAGGTGTTCCTAATAAAGAGGCTGGTGAGTGTTTATACTGTACAAGCAGTGTTCAGGTAAGTAACATCAGTAATGTGTTAGTTATATCATTGCGTGTGTGTGTGTGTATGTGTGTGTATGTGTGTGTATGTGTGTGTTTGTGTGTGTTTGTGTGTGTGTACGGCAGCTCAGATCTAACCAGTAACTTTTCTCAGAAGGTAATGCTGTAATATAACTACTTAAATGTGTGTTCTCCTCCTTGGTTTATCTGAACTTTGAGCCAGTTCATGACACTTTTAAAAGTAACGTTCCCCAAGACTAATCACAACCAAATCAGATGTGTCAGGGATGCGAGCATTAACATATACCCCTTTTCCACTGATCTGGAGCTGGTGCTGGTTCGGAGCCAGAGCCTGACTAAGCACCGGTTCTTTGCTTTTCCACCGCCAAAGCTCGTGCCCTGAGCCTCAGGACGGGAGCCAGAGCAAGCACCAACTCTTTGCTGGTCTAAAGCAAGAACCGATTACGTCAGCGGACTGGGGGCGGAACTAACGTTTATTAGCCGGCTAGCAGGTTTAGCGTTTATTAGCCGGCTAGCGGGATAACATTTATTAGCTGGCTAGCAGGGCTAACGTTTATTAGCCGGCTAGCCAGCTAATGTTTATTAGCTGACTAGCGTGGCATTTACAGAGGGTTAAAGATTTGTTGATTAAAAGTACTACTTTTATCTTTTTTTTGCCAGAGCTGTCGTCATCTTCTTCTTCTTCTTTTTCTTCTTCTTCTTCGTTTCCGGCAGGCTAGACGCCTTGCGCCATGTTGCTGCCTTTCACTGGTGAATCATGGAAGTGCTTCAAAGGCACGCGCTGGCTACGTTATACGTTCGTAAGAGGTGCTTGGATTAGCACCAACTGAGCACTGGCTCTAGCACTAGCTCCGAACCAGCACTGGCTCCAGCTCAGTGGAAAAGGGTTAATAAAGGCCCTTAAGAAGGTCCAAATGTACTTCATTGCAATAGTCCAATTTGGACTCGGTCAGACCCCAAAACACTCTCCAGGTAGCTGCTAGCAACTGAGGATTTGGGTTATCCAAAATATGCATCTGTCTAAGCAAAGCACACCTGACTTTGGGAGTTGTGCAGCTCAAACTTGCAGCAGTTTGTAGTCTGTTCAGATCGATCACATTGAATCACATTCCCACAACAAACGAACCACTCCAGAGTTCATTTGGCACCAAACCAAGACCACATCCTCAAAGGGGTCTCGGCCCTGTTGTTTTGTTCCGCACCAGAGAACAATTACTGTGTTTGGATCCGCCCAAACAAATCGTACCAAGAAGAAGGGGAAAAAGGAACCAGAGTCAGATTAAACCGGACTAAAGTCTTACCTTCATCTGTTACTTCATACTGTCTTTCTACACTGCAGCCTCTCAATCCCCTTCTTCATTTTACTCTTTTTTATTTAACATTCAAGTATAATACCTCCACATCGGAGAGCACGAGTGGTCACTGTCACTCATCGCTGCGGTCTTTCCACTCACAACATCAACACGAGTTTACAGTCTGCGGTCGTCAGCATGAAACTCCACACGTCGTCTCCAGCGCTTGCGAAGCTGATTTCATTTACTCTACGACCAAACAAAAGCTCCACAACGACAAAAGCAGACTGTAAACAGCACCCTGCTGCGGTTTTGTATGTTACTATACAAACTATTGTGTGTGCCAGAAAAATGACAGAACTCAGAAGTTTTTAAAATGAACTGGGACACAGGTGTTTTTCAGTCACTGTCCACTATCAAAGGAAAATCAAGTCTGCATTGTTGGCACTGAACTATCAGTTTAATTAAAGCTGCAGGAGAAAAAAAAAAAAAAAAAAAAAAAAGGTCTCCTCCAGTCTCTAATCTCTGCTTGTCTAATCTCCTCCCAGCGTGACAGCTTTCCAACATGGATGACTTATTAAATCTCTGCTTGGTGCCCTCCGATGGGACACAATGAGAAATGATGTGGTAAGCATGGTGGGAAACTTTTTTTTTTTTTTTTGGTTAATTTATTCACACTGCTCCAAACTTCAGCAAACACTTTGAATATTTTAGCAGATGAAAAGGATTAATGGAGGACAGCTGGGTTTCTACTGATGACGGTCGGAGTATTAAAGTTAAAGGCGTTTTTATGTTTTGTTCCACCTGAAGAGACTTTTGAAAGTTCATATCTTTGTGCTTTTTCTTAACCTCACTTCATTTCATTTATTCTTTCCATTCCACAGTTTACTAAATATGTTTTCCTGTTTCTTTATTCATCTATATTTATTGTTTTTATTTTAGTATTCTGAATTGTTACATCTTTATCCTGACTTTGGTGTATTCTCATTGCAGATTCACAGTGTTTGGGAGTAACTACTGAATTGAATTAGAAAATAAATCTAACTATAATCTGTTACGGAGAAAAAATGTGTCATTAAATTACAGTTACCTTACTCAGGATTTTACTCAGGAGTTTTTTCCTCATTTCTTAATATTTAACATGTTATTGAATACATATATTGCTGTTTTTAATTATTTTAAATCAATATTTCTTAGTAATTAAATCATGATGTGAGCTTATTTGGAGCACACATGAGCTTAAATGGAGTCACAGTACCAATTAAACCCACTTTATTCATCAAATATCTTTATTTTATATTCTAAAATCTACATGAACTAATGAATACATTTTACAATGAGAGATAAATGTTGCTTTATAAGAAATGATCTCCTTATAAATCATGTCAGTATCCATGACAACACAACTGGACTTAGATTTTGGTGCTTAATGGGAACACTTACCCTAACAGCTGATCTTAGATCTTAGGAAGGAAGGAAGGAAGGAAGGAAGGAAGGAAGAAAGGAAAGGACAGAAGGAAGGAAGGGAGGAATGAAGGAACGAAGGAAGGACGGAAGGAAGGAAAGAAGGAAGGACAAAAGGACGGACAGAAGGAAGGGAGGACAGAAGGACAGAAGGAAGGAAGGAAGGACAAAAGGACGGACAGAAGGAAGGAAGGAAAGAAGGAAGGACAGATTGAGGGAACACTTACCCTAACAGCTGATCTTAGATCTTAGGAAGGAAGGAAGGAAGGGAGAGAGGAAGGAAGGAAGTAAAAAAGGAAGGAAGGAAGGAAAAAAGGAAGGAAGGAAGGACAGAAGGAAGGAACATTTACAGATGAAAACATTAGTTAGAAAATGATAAAAGTCATCAAATATAATAAGTTACATTACTTTGATTAAGTAATTGATATAGTTGCATTACTTATTACATTTTAAACAGAGTAACTAGTCATCTGTAATCTATTACATTTCAAAAGCAACTTTCCCAACCCTGCAGATTAATCGGTCCGTGTCAATATTTATTTTTGTTTGTTTTTATGACATAAAACATCATCTCATATTATTATGAATGAATTATGCTACAGAAATAAAGCCTGATTGACTGATTCTGTATTTCATCCGTCACCCTTTCATGGTGTCATTTGATTGTTTCCTCTTGTGCTTCATTTCTTTCACTCATTAATCATCCGTTTCCATCTGTGTGCTGTAGCTCTAATTACTTTCCTGCTTTGTATCCGTGTAAATTTCCTCATACTTTATTTCACAGACTTTCTTCCTTCCTGGCTCCAATTCCTCTTTAAATTAATATCTTATCCTTTTTCTTTAACAGTCTCATTTCTCGCCCTGCAGCCTCTCTCTCTCTCTCTCTCTGTCTGTCTCTGTCTCTCTCTCTCTCTCTGTCTCTGTCTCTCTCTCTCTCTCTCTCTCTCTGTCTGTCTGTCTCTGTCTCTGTCTCTCTCTCTCTCTCTCTCTCTCTCATGGTGTGATGGAGATATGGAATCACTCTGTCATTTGCAGGACAGACAGCAGATAGATGAAAGCAGATCAATAGGAAATAAAACAGACAATAAAAGTTCTTTGATTCTTTCAGCTGTGGGATCAGAGGACAGGAAGCAGAGGAGGAGAGGAGGAGATGGTTCACGACTCACGTCTGCCCATGATTCACATCTTTTTCTTTTTTCTTTTTTTTTAAATAAAACTTCCATCTCTGTCGTTTAACCTACATTAGTTTTCTGCGTCTCTAAATTGATCTTTATATTTCCATCTTCATTTCATATCTCTTAATCTCTACACGTCAATCTTTTCCATCTCTTTCTTTCCTGTTATTGCATTTTGCTCGTTTCTGTCTATTCCTAACTTATCGTTCCTCTCAGATTTGTCTTTTGGGGTTTTTTCTTTTAATTATCTGTTTGTTTTTCCATCTCTTTTTCCGTCTCTTTGCATTTCCATCTGTCTCTTTCATCAGTGTCTCCCTCTGACATTTCAGCCCGGCTCATCTGTCCTCCTCTCCACATGTATTTATATTCAAACTATATCCCAATTTTCTCATTCTTTGTATTTCTTATGCCCCGTCTTGTCTTTGTTGCACTTTTCATCTGTCTATCTTTTCCCTCTTTTCTCAGCGTTTCACCCTCCGTTCCCCTCCTCAACACTCGCTTTACCAATCCCACCCCTGACCACATCCATATGTTAATAATAAAGTCTGCTCCAGCTCCACCACATCTATGAGGAAATCCTCTGGCAGGTCATCTATGTCTGCCTGATAAAGAACAGTACAGATGCTTCGTCCTCTTCGCTCTTCTCTTCCTCCCTCTGTTTTTTTTTTCTTCTCTAAGATGACTTTTAAACTATACGGTTTGTGTCAGGTTCAAAAATCTGGCCTGACCCTGCTGGAACCGATGTGGATTGTGTGTTATCCTGCCCACAACCATTGCGGCATTTAATGAGCCCGAACCTGATTAAAATCTGGGGAAGATAAATAAAACGAAACTTGACCTGATCAAGCCTCGGGGAATTAAGAGAAATTAGAACCAGACCCGACCCGAAGCCCGTCTGGTCGGGGCGGGGCTGATTCGGATTGGATGGAGAACCAAGGGTCTATCAGAGAGCATTTATCTGATCCTACTGATATTAGAAAGGCTTTACAACAAACAAACATAGATTTTAATGGTTTAATGCTACCTGGAATTGGATGGAAGACAAATTCATATCTAATATAATGAAATAAAGCTGAAGAGATCGACTGATTTGTTTGTTCATGACTAATCAAATTTGGGATGCTGAGAAAAAGATTAAAAATAGAAAAATAAATAAACAAGGATATATGAGATAAATATATGAAATTCAATGAAAATGTTTTATGGTTTAAGCCTCCTGTTGTCCTCCAGTCAAGGAAGGAAAGGAGGGAGGAAGGAAGGGAGGAAGAAGGAAGGAAAGGAGGGAGGAAGGAAGGAGGGGATGAAGGAAGGGAGGGAGGAAGAAGGAAGGAAAGGAGGAAGCAAGGAAGGAAGGAAGGAAGGAAGGAGGAAATGAAGGAAGGGGGGAAGAAGGAAGGAAAGGAGGAAGGGAAGAAGGAAGGAAGGAAGAAAGGAAGGAAGAAGGAAGGAAAGCAGGAAGGAAGGGAGGAAGAAGGAAGGAAAGGAGGGAAGGGAGGGAGGAAGAAGGAAGGAAAGGAGGAAGGGAGGAAGGGAGAAAAGGCTCATGTGAAACACTTATGGAGAAATATTATAGTTCATTTTGGAAAATGCTGACAACCAGCTTATTTTGTCTTTTGGGTCTAAAGTACCATGAAGCTGAAGCCAGTGTGGCAGGACTGCTAATGGCTACTAGATGCTCCAACTGTTTATGGCACTAACCATAAACTGCAACTCTGAGCTTCGAACTGGCTGCAATGCAAACCAACGGGTGACGTCACACCTCGCTACATACATCTTAAATTAAACAGTGTATGTGCTCCACGCTGTTGACTTTGCAAGAGGACAGCGAATATAATAAAGTAATAATAACTGAGGGGAAAAAAATACTCTCTTACTTTCCTTAAACACCTGGCAATAGCCTCAGGAGAGAGAGAGTGTGTGTGTGTGTGTGTGTGTGTGTGTGTGTGTGTGTGTGTGTAGGAAGAGTTGGCTTTGGCCTCTCATCAGGACATTACAAAGTCAAAATCCTTCACCCTATCACTCTCACACACACACGCACACGCACACACACACACACACACACACACACACACACACACTAAACACTGAGTGTCAGTCAGCTGAATGAAAGACAGCCATTCATTGATAAGACAGACAGTCATATAAACAGACTGTCTGAGGGAAAACAAACCAGACCACCGTCATCCTCTGTGCTCCATTCAGCCTCAAGAGGGATCTCAGTGTGTGTGTGTGTGTGTGTGTGTGTGTGTGTGTGTGTGTGTGTGAAGGAGAGAGAGAGAGAGAAGGAGAGAGAGAAAGCACTGATGGGTGTAAATGTGTGTGTTCCTGGGGTGAAACATCTCCTGGGGGAAGTCAGAAAAATGATTGAGAAAGAGAGAGAGGAAGTTTCTCGGCTCCCGTCGGTCCTTTAATCTGATACACAAACACACAGAGCAGCTAAGAGCCAGCCATTCACACACACACACACAGACACACACACACACACACTCTCTCTCTCTCTCTCTTGCTCTTCATGAACCCACACACTTGTTAATTTGTTAATGTGCAAACACACCGAAAAGCTAACTGAGACAAGAGTATGCTCACACACACACACACACACACACACACACACACACACACACACAGCACCAAAACTACACTTCCTTCTAGTACTTTACTCTCAAGTACATAAAAATTGAAATGCACTTTATTCGTCACTCATTCGGTCTCTGCTTTAAACCCTTTTAATGGTTGGTCTCAAGATCACATCTTTAAGGTCTTGGTCTTGTTTCGGAATCGACAGCATTTTTACGCGGACTTGATTCTGTCTTGGTCTTGGTATGCCCTTCCATTCGGTCCTCGGGTCTACGGATCTGTTTCATATTGGGTCTGAATACTTGTGGTCTACATGCATACACAGTGCAAGAAACATGCAGACATAATCCAGTAAACCGCTTCGTACTGTATAACATACATGAACACAGACACACACACACACAGACACACACACACACACACACACACACACACACACACAACATCTACTGTGAAATATGAGTGTACACATTAATACACACACAGTCATACATGTGAAAACACAGAAATGGCCAAACGAAACATGAGCACACATACGTATATATACAGGCTTGAAATTTGCACTTCCTCACACACACACACACACACACAAACACACACACACACACACACACACACACACACACACACACACACACACACACAGGGAATGAGAGGCCCGGCTGTTAATGGCGGTGGTCCTACGTTCCACAGTGGGATCTGTGTTTAGCCATGTTTAGAGCTCCATTTGGGGCCAGATAAATCAAGCTGCTGTCTACCAGAAGCCTCCATTAGGGGCCCGGCGAGGCCCCTGGACAGCCTGTCAGTCACCCCGTCAGTCAGCGAGCCGCCCCTCTTCCAGCGTTTGAACTCATAATTACAGAGGGGAGGCTCAGCTCGGCTCGGCCCGGGCCCGAATACCCGAAGCCCCCATCCGCCACCTCCCAGATGGCAGCGCTCGCTAGCCCCGCGCTAATGCTAATACTAACAAACGACGGACGTTTCACCTCTAGAGGAAACAGCGCCGGGGAAAATATTTATGGAAACTGAAAAGCTTCCCCTCCCTTTTTTTTCTGCCCCCTTTGGCTTCTCTTCATCCATTTCCACAAACTCCTTTTAAGGGCTTTTTTAGTTTTTATGTGTTTGAGTGACAGTCCCGGGTTTCCCCCTTGAGTTTGAGAGGTTAGCGAGTTAGTTAGCACTAGCGCCGCGCTAACCTCTGGCTGCCACAGATTAATCAAACACCAGTTAAAGGGGAGAGTGTAAAACACAGGGGCCGCAATGACTGATGGCTTTTTAAGCAGTGATGGGGGAGAAGGGGGGGTGTGGGGTGAGGGGGGGGTGAGGAGGAGAAACACACCCCCGACCAGGACAGAAGACAGGAATACTCACATAGCGGAGCTGGAAATGACCTCCAAACACCAAACATTATCATTGAATTTTTGGTCCATGGCTGGTTTGTCTTCTCAACCAGCCACTTTGACACGTAACAAACAATCATTCATGGGGTCTCGCTTTATTCTGAAAGTCATCAATCATATTCGGCTGGTCAAACGGTTCAAACATCGGGGTGTATTTTGGAAGCCGGCCACAGCGGGTCGGGTAGATGAAAAAGTTTCTCTGCGCTTACACGTACGCACACACATCGAGTCAGACGTGGCTCGCTAGCTCTCAGGAATTCATGAATAAAATATAGACTCATAAAGGCAGCATGAACAATGGAAATATTATCCTCTGCTGCATAAATGCACAGCCGACCACAGAGTGTTCTCACAGGGAGCTCGTTCCTCTTATCTCTGACGGCTCGTCTGCGATGGCCGGCCGCTGCATGTGGAGACACACACACACACACACACACACACACACACATACACACACACACCGCTAACGAGGGGGAAATCCCCCCCATCACCCAAGATTGATGCAGAAAATTTACCCAGCAGACATTCCTCCGGGCCGAAATGAAAGAGGTGCCTGGTTCACCAGCATTCCTGATTGGCCACACATTCCTTTGCTATTCTAACAACACTGTGATTGCTGGCGTGGAGCCGCCGATTCATGAGGTAAACATCCACAAAAATTTCTGCTTTCTAAACACTCCTGTGAGGTTTCACCTGGTGGAGGTTTTTTTGACCAGGAAGTCATTGATTCAAACGCCTGATACTGACCAGAAAAAGACTGTGAAGGAACAATGTCCTGCTTTTATTCATGGAGCTCACTGAGCGCCTCTGAGCAAGGCACTGCCTCTGAAACAAGTGCACCTTTTAGCTTCACATTTTGATCAAACTCAGTGATTAAAGTTAAATGGTCTGTAAACCACTTTCTTGTCAAGAGATTTTTTAAAAAGAGGCACAGAACCAGAAAAATTAAACAGACTCACAGTTTAAAAAAAAGACAAGAAAATGTTTTTATGAAGAAAAAATAGCTCATGAGAACAAGAGTATTTTGGAAGGAGGGAAAGAAGGGAAACGTGACTGAAATACTGAACCCAGTGAAAAAGCCACGCTGATAGATGGAGTTAGGAAAAAAAAGGCAGAGTATCAATAATCAAATTAAAAGCATATTTGATTTTTGGCTCATCTTACTCCCCTGTCAACCTTCTTTTAAAAACAAGGATGTGTTTTTTCATCTTTTTTTTTTTTTCTTCCTTGCAGGCAGAGTGATGTATCCTCACAAAATCCATCATGTTACAGAAGCCAAACTGCTGAGCTGGCCGTGGCCTCAGCAGCACGACTCCTAATACTGACATGAATTATTAATTTGACGCATTCATCACTCTTCCGACCGGCCGTCGATAGCCTCCATTATGGCGGGCGTGTATACATTACAGAGTGTATAGTGTGTCAGAAACTTCCCGCATGCGAGCGGCTGGATGGCGGGAAGAGAAGGAGACAGAGAGAGAGAGAGAGAGAAAGAAAGAGAAAGAGAGAGAGAGAGAGAGAGAGAGAGAGAGAGAGAGAGAGAGAGAGAGAGAGAGAGAGAGAGAGAGAGAAAGAGGACAGATGGACAGGAGTGATGGCAGAAAGCATTAGCTTGAGTCGTAATATCAGAGCGAGATATCAGCAGGCACAGTGAAAGGAGCAGCAGGAGATAATTTAACAGGTAATTAAAACTGCAGCCTGGAAGTCAAGAAACACAAAGTTTGAAGAGGTTTTATAGAGATGAACAGACAGCACATGAAAGAAAAAAGAAAAATGAGTGGAGAATCACAAATGATGTGAATCTGAGCACCTACGGGAGATTTTAGAGCCGTGTGTTAGTCGTGTTAAGGATGAGCGAGACTGAAGAAGTACAACTAATAAATTAACATGATCTAGACATCCTTATTCATTTATTTTATTTTCTCAGCAATGTCAGAAATTGTTCCACAGATCGCTATTTCCAAAGTCAAGCTGAGGATAGACGGGGATACGTGATATTTCTGGGGCAGTGCAAGGATCACATGCATGAATTCAGGTGAGTTAGGTGGAAAAAGGCCAAATTATTCACAAAAAAGCCACAAAAAATCACTTGGTGGACTCTGTGGTTTCCTTATTTCCCTCAGTGTAGCAACCACACTGCAGGACCGTAACACACAGCGATTTTATTACACTGTATTCAAACTATCTCATTTTTTTAAAGTCTCCATCTAGCACGCTGATGCTGACGATGATGAAGTGGTAGAAGATGAATCATAATTAGTGCTGCTGATTTATGGTTCATCCACTAATCACAAAGCTAGCGCTACAGAATGTCGAAGTATCCTCGGGCAAGACACTGAACCGGCTGAGCCTTTTCCCTTCATGTAAGTGGCCTTGTGTCTAACCTGTGTGTGTGTGTGTGGCGACCTTTGTAGGTGAGTCTCTTCAGTAAAAGTGCTGTTAAGAAAGGTGACGTTAGCATATCAGCCATAATGTCTAGATAAGCTCACAGTAGATTTGGTCCAGATGTTTTAAAGGCCAATTATCAAACAGGTAACTAAAGTAAATCAGCCTAAAACCAGAGGACAAGTAGAAGTAGAAAGGTAAGCAGGTGCATGAAAGGCTGAGTGACAGGCACAGTTTAAAGCACTTTGTATAATAGTGTAATGTAAATGTAAATGGCCATTTAGCATTTATGGTTTAAACAAAGCGAGCATATTAACATTTAAAAGCAGGCATGTTTTGAACTGTTCCCCTGATAGATTGTCCTGGAAATAACCGAGCCAACCCGAGGTGAACGTGGTTTATTTGAGTTAGAATCGCATTAAGAAACTTCAACGCGCTCATTAATTTCCTCTCATTAAAGTCCAACAATGTCTCTGAACTCTTGAGAGTGTGTGTGCGTTGAATTAATGTGCTGTTAGAGCAGCGTGCTCGCCGGCAGAGAGAGAGTGGCTCTGATCACGCCGAGCCAAACACTGACGTACTGACAGTTTCAACAGCTAATGAAGAGGATGATGTCATACAGTCGCGCTACGCTAATGAGAAGCCAAGCCGGCCTCTGGAGTAAACAGCGAGGTCAAGGAACCATCACTTTGTCTAACACACACAATATGACAGTGACGGTAAATGCGGCCCCACCCTTCACATACGTCAAAGTTAAACAAAAGGGGGCGAGACAAAAGCTCTTAATGGACGCTTTGTTTTAAAAAAAATCAGCTTAACACTGACCTCAACAAAAGCACGCACACACACACACTCACACACACACACACACACACACACACACACACACACACACACACACACACACACACACACACACACACCATAACTCTATGTAACACAGAGTGAGAGGGATGTAGAGGGTTCGCACATGAGCGGGTTGATACAAGTGTACCAGTAACAGGTTGCATCTGTTTAAACTAATGTGACTTCATGCCTGTGTGTGTGTGTGTGTGTGTGTGTGTGTGTGTGTGTGTGTGTGTGAAAGAGAGAGAGAGAGAGAGAGAGAGAGAGAGAGAGAGAGAGAGAGAGAGAGAGAGAGAGAGAGAGAGAGAGAGAGAGAGAGAGAGAGAGCTCACAGCTAATCACCTTAAGACAGGAAATCCATAAATCAGCAGAAAACAACCGTCATACTATAAATCTACACTAACACGTCAACGCTGTGTGTGTATGTGTGTGTGTGTGTGTGTGTGTGTGGACAGAGAGAGAATGACTCCTAGAGGTAGAACATTCACCTCCACAGTCACAGATCATTTAGGCTGCAGTAGTAGCAAGCTGCTCCTTCTCCTCTGTCAAATACTCTCGAAGGTTCCTCAGGGTTCCTCAGGTGTTCTCCTTCATGTTCTGCGTCTATACGGACTCTAAAGGCCCATTTATGCTCAACATACGTACTAAAATGTATCCGTCCTTTTCAAACAATGTTACCGTCACTGCTCACATACTTCCATGCGTCCTTTATGTTGGCATGGATGTTAACCAATACATCCACCAGGGGGCAGCGCAGAGTCAAAAGTTTATGACAACAACAAACTCAAAAACAAACATGGCGACTGTGGAGGAGATATTAATAATGTTCCTCTTTCATAAAAGATAAAAACAATATGTTTAAAGTTTCTAACCAACTCGAACAACCTTTCCTCAAAAAGTTCCTCCATTGTTATTTCTTCATTCGTGTCTCACTAGAGCTACGTATCGAGTAGTGACCATAGACTGTATAAAAGAAATGGACGTCACCCATTGGTTTGTGGACTGCTGCTCGGAAGTCAATAGTTCCGAATCTAGGCAGCGCCATCTTGAAAATTTCAGGTGCATGCTGGGAAAAATAAAAACATGGATTCTACTTATATGGGCATGCGGCAGAGCCATGGGTGGAGCGGGGAGGTTGCTATGGTTGCGAGGGCTGGATCTCGAGGACATTGGGCAATCAACCTGTCAATCAGGACGTAGCCACGTCCTAATGCATACCCTGCTTTATCGTCACATATAAAATCAGGGAGGCCAAAATGTCCCAAATGAACATCATACTGCATTGAAGAAGGCTTTAAACTAGCGACTGAGACCATAAATACATTTTGAAAACGTTTGCTGAGGTTAGAAATCAAGTGAGAAGTTGGTGAATTCTCCATTGACTTGTATAGAGACGGAAGTCCTTTTGACACCAAAACGGTCGCCTCCTGGTGGCCTTTTGATAGAATGCAGTTCTAAGTTACTTCCGCGTTGGCCTCATTTCAGAGGACCAGAACTGCCCACCTGCATCAGACACCATTAAAGCCCCTCTATCAGATGTACGTGTGTGTCTCACCTGACTGTAAGTGGCGTCCAGCAGTGTGTCCAGGTTCTGTAAAGGAGCCGGGGTTTTGTCTTTGAATCGAGTCAACAGGCGGCGCTGGATGGCTCTGAACTGGACCGCTCGCTCTGACAGAAGGTCCTGGTACTGCTGAGCACTGACACGCAGCTAAAAAACACACAAACACACATTTATATCTGTGGCAATAAGATTGGATTTGTTGTAAATCATAATGACAAATCCTATCTTCTGCTTGTATTTCTATATTTATTACTGACATCCTTTTTATTCTCTTTTTTAACCCATCTGTTCTCCTTGGCCTTTGATATATTGCAAGACTTTATTTATTTGATTTGATTTTATGGCTGTTATTTTGACTCATGTTTTATGTCTTTTAATTTATCTTATTTGTGTTTTATATCTATTTTATGCCTCATGTGACCTGTTATGTCTTTTATTTATTCTTCTTGGTCAACTGTGGTTGTTTTAAAGTGCTTTACAAATATAGTTGGATTGGATTGGATGTGTCTGTTGCTGTTTTTATGTGTTATCAGCCATTGGAGACACACAGTTTCATTGTACTGCTGTGCAATGATAATAAAAGCACTGAATTTAATTTAATTTTAAAGACTTGTTTATATTTGCAAGAAGAGAAAACACGTTAATCCAGTTTTATCTGCTCTGCACTGACTTCCTGTAAGTTTCAGGATTGACTTTAAGGTCCTTCTTACATAGAAAGCCTTTATTGGGCTTGGACCAAGATACATGGCTAACTTCCTTGTTAACTACTGTAAAAATCGGTGTATAAATCGTAGTCTATTTTTGGGGGGGTCTTTTCTATTAAAAACTGCTCACAGCAACAGCAGAAAGAAAATAAGGATGCAGCCTTTGTCAATTATGCCCCAAAATTATGGAACAAACTACAGATAGATATATATTTTAAGAGAAAGCTTCACTTTAGCTTCTAATTAGCTTTTCTATCAGTCACGACTGCACTTCTATCAATAGTTGTATTTTTACTTGATTTTACATATTATTTTACATATTTTTTTCATCTATTTTTTAGACACTTTTACTTTGTGCTATTATTATATTAATGTTTTTATTTATTTCCTCTTTGATTGCTTTATGCTCCTTCTATGTTCCTAATGTGAAGCACTTGGTGTATGTCATTTATTTTGGTTGTAAAGCACTTTAATATATATAAAGGTGCTATACAAATAGTTATTATTGTTGTTGTTGTAAATAAACTGTTGCAGATATTGTTGATTTTAGACTGAATTTAAAGCCACGTTTGATAACTGTTTATCTTTATAGCAACAACTCAGCTCGGTGGAAACTACAGATAATCAATAATGCACATTTTACAAATACAAACCACTGTGTAAAAACAACAAAAACTGATATACATCTAAATTCTACTAAATGAAAACAAAAAGGCTTCACACATCTGCAGCACATCTGTCATCAGCCTAACTTTAAATCCACCAGAATAACTCTTTGGTGACGCATCCATGCTCAGATACATTAACATCACAGATTAAAAATGTGTGTGTGTGTGTGTGTGTGTGTGTGTGTGTGTGTGTGTGTGTACCTGGAAGTGGTGGTCTACAGACAGGAAGTACTCCTGCAGCGGGATCGGTCCGCTGAAGCTTTTCTTGAAGTCTTTGACTCCCAGTTTAGTAAAATGCAGATCGAACCTCTGCACCAGCTCCTTCACCACTAACCACATGTCCTCAAAACTGTCACTCTGAATGCGGTAACGCTCTGTCAAAGGAGCAGACAGACAGATTCAGACAGCGGGATGGATGTGGTGACTATAAAAACTATTATTGAAAATGCATTTAAGAAATTATAGATCTATAAAAGCAGCAAAAAATAATTAATAGAGCTATTAAAAGGTACAAAATAGGTGTCATACATCAAACTTTCAACAGTTATTGAGTCAAAATTAAAGAGGGCAATACATGTGTCAACTGGTGTAATTAAGAAATAGTAAAAAGTCTTAAATCAGACTTGATTTCAGGAGCTTTTTATTAAGTTTTGAAAGAAATAATATGTATTTAAAAAAGTTCCAAGATGTTGTAGAAAGGTGTCAAAGAATACCAAAAGGGGTGAAAGGGGGTATCATGAAGTATCGTTAAGTACTGTGAGATATTAAACAGGAATAAGGGGTGAAAAGGTGTCATGATTCATTAATAATAAGTAGTTCCAAGAGGTATCAGAAGGTGCTGAAATTAAGAAACCTCAACAAATATTAAAAGTTAGAGGTTTGGATATCATGTAGAAATGGAATCTGGTAAAAGGTTTTAACTCCTCCATGTTTGAACCTTCGTAGACGTAAACTAATGTGTTATGAAAATCTCATTTTTAAGGAAAAATGTCATTTATTCAGTGATGTTGTCAGACTCACGGGAGGTCTTGGAGGCCAGCACGGTAACCTTGGCTCCTGACAGGAACTGGAAAGCCAAACTATTCCCATCCTTATCTTCTGATTTAGCTGAAAACTCTGTGGAGGAGAGGAGGAGGAGGGGGGGTCAGAAAGACAAGAGAGCCATGTGATGAGACAGATAGGACAACAAGACTATCGTGATGCAGGATGCCAACAAAGGTGAACAAAATACAGTCACACTGTTCACAAAGACACATGATAGAAGAGGCACAGATCTACACACACACACACACACACACACACACACACACACACACACACACACACACAAACACACACACACACACAAGAAAAGCACTGAGAGTGTGTTTAGACGTCAGAGCTGCTGATTGTAGATGATTGTCAGATAAGTGGGAAACAGAACAGAATATTCCCAGGACTGAAACACACACACACACACACACACACACACACACAGAGAATCAAAAAAATAAATAAACATACATAAACATATTGGGCATAAATACACACCCATGTACACAGATACAGTTCATTATTCATATAAATGTATACAGAGTCTCACAGATACTCGTTCTCTCTCTCTCTCTCTCTCTCTCTCTCTGTCCCTCTTTGTCTCTCGAGCTTTCTGCTTCACGCTCATGTCATATTTAACTCTATGTAACGCCCCCTAGTGGACGCTTTAATGATCCTCTGCTATAATAAAACATTAGCTGACAAGAAGAGAACTGAGCAGATGTGTTATTGTTCCTAAGAAGAAGGGATTGTTTCATCACCGATAGAGCTGATTGGTTTGGGTTAACCTGCCGGGTCAAATTGAGCCCGTCTGTTTTGACTGCTCCTTCCTTCCTTCCTTCCTTCCTTCCTTCCTTCCTTCCTTCCTTCCTTCCTTCCTTCCTTCCTTCCTTCCTTCCTTCCCTCATTCATTCCTTCCTCCCTCCTTTTCTTCCTTCTTCCTCCCTTCCTTCTTTCCTTCCTCCATCCCCCTTTCTTCCTTCCTTCTGTCCTTCTTTTCTTTCCTTCCCTCCGTCCTTCCTTCCTTTCTTTCCTCTCTTCCTCCTACCTTCCTTTCCTACCTCCCTCCTTTCCTTTCTTTCTTCCTTCCTCCCTCCTTTCCTTCCTTCCTTTCTTCCTTCCTTCCATCCTTCCTTCCTTCCTTTCTTTCCTCCCTTCCTCCTACCTTCCTTTACTTCCTCCCTTCCTTCTTTCCTTTCCTCCCTTCCTCCCTTTCCTCATTCCTTCCTTCCTCCATCCCCCTTTCTTCCTTCCTTCTGTCCTTCTTTTCTTTCCTTCCTTCTGTCCTTCCTACCTTCCTTTCTTTCCTCCCTTCCTTCTACCTTCCTTTCCTTCCTCCTTTCCTTCTGTCCTTTCCTCCCTTTGTTCCATCCTCCTTTCCTTCCTTCCCTCATTCCTTCCTTCCTCCTTTCCTTCCTTCCCTCATTCCTTCCTTCCTCCCTCCTTCCTTTCTTTCTTCCTCCCTTCCTTCTTTGTCTTCCTCCATCCGCCTTTCTTCCTTCCTTCTGTCCTTCTTTTCTTTCCTTCCCTCCGTCCTTCCTTCCTCCCTTCCTTCCTTCCTTCATCTGTCCTTCTTTCCTCCCTTCCTTCTTTCCTTTCCTATGATTCAAAGCAGCACAGACAGCAGACAGAACATCATGTGTGTCTTTTACCCGGGAAGATGGCGTTGAGGTCGACCGGCGCCTGGTTGGTATCCACGGTGATCTTAAACTTGGTGGTTTTGGTCGGAGAGGCGGGAACACTCACCAACGCAAGAGGAAGACTGAACCTGGCCTGAAGAACCCTGGGAACTCCTGAAGGGAAGAAAGAGAGAAAAAGATACAGAAAAGTGAGTTTTAATTTTTAATATTTTGTAGTTTTATTTTTCAATGTTTCCCACAACTGAAAGTTTGCAATTCTCCTATTTGAGCTTTAAGGCCTCAGACCTCTCCAGCAGACATTTCTCTTCAAAGGACAACAGTTATCTGCAAAACCATTTGTTACAGTAACTTGTTTGAAAATATAAACTAGAATAATAATTATCATGCCTTCATTAAATGTATTTATTCTAGATAACAGAGAAACTGCAAAGTTGTCATGTTGAATAGCCGCTCACAGATGCTACTATGGAGGAAAATGAAAAAGATGAAAATCTCAAATGTCAAATGGTGTGTGCAAAAAAAAATTAAAATTAAAATTAAAATCAAAAATCATTTAGCTTTCCATTTTCCCTTTTCGTTTCCATTTAAGCTGGTGAATTTTAAATTTCACT
>NC_070587.1:31129773-31157273 GCF_027409825.1 Scomber japonicus | reverse complement strand
AATACAATACAAAGCAGTTACAAGTAGATTATAGGATGTTTAATGTTTTAGACTGAATGGGAACATAATCCAGGTAGTAATAATGATATCCATTGCAACAGATCCATTTCTTAACCCTCCTGTTGTCCTCGAGTCAAGGAAGCAAGGGAGGAAGAATTAAGGATAGAAGGGAGGAAGGAAGACGGAAGGAAAGGAGGGAGGAAGGAAGAAGGAAAGAAGGAAGGAAGGAAGGAAGGAAGGAAAGGAGGGAGCGAGGGAGGGAGGGAGGGAGGAAGAAAGGAAGGAAGAAAGGAAGGAAGGAAGGAAGGAAAGGAGGAAAGGAAAGAGGGAGGAAGGAAGGGTTTAAGGAAAGGAAGGAAGGAAGGACGGAGGAAAGAAGGAAGGAAGGAAGGTAGGTAGGAGGGAGGGAGAAAAGAAGGAAGGAGGGAAGAAGGGAGAAAGGAAAAGATGAAGGAAGGAAAGAAGGCCAGAGGAAAGAAGGAAGGGGGGAGAAAAGGAGGAGGGAGGAAGGAAAAGAGGAAAGAAGGAAGGGGGATGGATGAAGGAAAGAAGGAGGGATGGAGGAAGGAAAAGAGGAAGGAAGGAAAGAAGGACAGAAGGAAGGAAGAAAGGGGGATGGAGGAAGGAAAGAAGGAAGGGAGGAAAGAGAGAAGGAGGAAAGAGAGGGAGTAGAGAGAGAGAGGGAGGGAGTAAAGAAGGAACAGTCAAAACAGACGGGGTCAATTTGACCCAGGAGGACAACATGAAGGTTATTATAGCCTATATATAAAGACATTTTTTAGAAGACAGGGTTGTGAGGACACTAACCCAAAATTGACAGACTCAGAGAAACTGTCTTTATCAGGCTGAATATCTGAGATTTAAAAGATCAAAAATATGTTTTCAAGCAGGAGAAAATGGGCTTTCTCTTGTTATTGGTATCTTTTTATGCTCATAACTCATTGTGAAATTGGGAGCCTTAATTAATTGGAAGGAAAAGAGGAAGGGAAGGGAGGAAGGAAGGAAGAAGGAAGGAAAGGAGGGAGGAAGGGAGGAAGAAGGATGGAAAGGAGGGAGGGAGAAAGGAAGGAAGGGCGGAGGAAAGAAGGAAGGAAGGAAGGAAGGAAGGAAGGAAGGAAGGAAGGAAGGAGAGAGGGAGGAAGAAGGAAGGACGGAAGGAGTGAAAAAAGGAAGGGAGGAAAGGAGGGAGGGAGGAAGGAAGGGTGTAAGGAAAGGAAGGAAGGAAGGACAGAGGAAGGAAGGTAGGAAGGAAGGAAGGAAGGAAAGAAGGAGGGAGGAAGGGAGGAAGGGAGGAAAGAGAGAGGAAGGAACAAAAGAGAGAAGGAGGAAGGAAGGACAGATGGACGTTTAACATGTACATAACATGCTCATAAGTCATTGTGAAATTAGGAGCATTAATTAATAGACTACCTGTAGAGATGAAGCTTCATGAATGAGCTTAAAGACTAAAGACTTCTTCTTCTCATGCTGCTTTAAGTTTCATTCTTTCTTAAATAACTCACAAAGGAATGCTTTACATTCACACTCAGCCTGTCCACGTGTTAATAATGTGTTGAGTCCAGGAGTTTTAACATTAAAGCAAGAAACTCTATCCTCTGGAATTAATGAAGGTGTGTGTGTGTGTGTGTGTGTGTGTGTGTGTGTGTGTGTGTGTGTGTGTGTGTGTGTGTGTGTGTGTGTGTGTGTGTGTGTGAGGAGGAAATATAAGCAGAGTAATAAAAAGTCAAACAGACAAGGAGAGAGGGGAAAAAAACCCGAAGGAGATGGAGACAGAAGTGATGAAAACAGAGATGACAAGATAACAGAGTAGAAGATGAGAGATGGAGGGAAGAGAGGATATAAGGGAGGGGGTGGAAGGGGGGGGCAGATAGGGGTAAAAGAGGAAGGGGAGATGAGGTCATGAAAAGCTGAAAAAGGCCAGGAGAAACATTTTTCCATCTCAAATTCAGCATCGCCATTTACTAGTCACCGCTCTGTGTGTGTGTGTGTGTGTGTGTGTGTGTGTGTGTGTGTGGTTGTAAATCTCCTCACGTTTCACAACACCTCTGTATGTTCCCAGGCTGTTGGCACCCACAATGTAGAGACTTAAATACATTGTGTGTGTGTGTGTGTGTGTGTGTGTGTGTGTGTGTGTGTGTGTGTGTGTGTGTGTGTGTGTGCATGTGTGAGAAACTGCAATTTTCACAAAGTAAATATTTAAAAAAGCCTAATTTTTAATCCATCAATGAGATTGATCAGGATTTCCATACAGCTGTATTATGTTAAAATGATAAGGTCAACAATAAGTATAACATTTATTTTACTGCAGAGTCTCAATGACATATAAATGTAATAAAAATCTAACTTTCTCAGTAGTCTGTCTATTCTCAGCATACAAAGCATCTCTGCTGTGATGACCTGTAATAACCCTCAACCTGATATGAACCCAAAACCCACATCATCATCATCATCAGCTGTTGATTTTAGTAGCACATGTGTCCTCCTTTGCTTTCCTGTTGCTAAACATGAAGCTCAGGGATTACTAAGAACCGTATCAAGGAAAAGCAGAAGGCAGAAACTTTATCTAAACAAAGTGATATTGAGACTTGTGTCCTCAGATTTCTATTTCTTAAGGGAGCCAAGTGACTGAGAAGGTGGAAAAAAATGCACTTTGAGAACATCTGGATTTTAAACGAATTAGTTTTTCCTCCATCTTGATTAACACAAGCACAGCACTCACTTAAAGGGGAGATATTGTTATTTATATACTGTTATGTTGTTGGATGTTTCTGTTAAACATGCTCAAAGTATGAAAGTGTAAAGTTAACAAATGTATTAATGATCCTTGTAAGTTAAAAGTCAGAGCTTCACGTGGATCTGAAGGCTTCGGCTCACCGTTCATCGTGTTGCTTTGTCCACTTATCTCATATTTTGCATCAGATTTATATTTAACCCTCCTGTTGTCCTCGAGTCAAGGAACGAAGGGAGGAGGAAAGAAGGAAAGGAGGGAGGGAGGAAGAAGGAAGTAAGGGAGGAAGGAAGAAGGAAGGAAAGGAGGGAAGAAGGGAGGGATGGAGGAAGGAAGGAAAGGAGGGAGGAAAGAAGGAGGAAGGAAGGAAGAAGGAAGGGAGGAAGAAGGAATGAAGGAAGGAAGGAAGGAAGGAGGGAGGGAGGAAACAAGGAAGGAGGGAGGGAGGGAGAAAGGAAAAGAGGAAGGGAGGAAGGAAGGAAAGAAGGAAGGGAGGGAGGAGGGAAGTAAAGAAGGAAGGAAGGAAGGTAGGAACGAAAGAGAGAAGGAGGGAGGAAGGAAATAAGGACAGATGGAAGGAAGGAAGGCAGGAAGGTTAAACATGTACAGATATATTTGAATAGTTTAACATTTCGAATAAGGAGCGAGGAAAAAGTAGTGAAATCATACTTCTATAGCTATTACTTGTTTCAAAGGTTGTTGATGTAGCAACCAAAGCGGCTACAGCTTGGCCAATCATAACAGAGAGGACTCAAAGGGAGGCGGGACTTAAAGAGAGAGGAGGCAACTGAGGTTCTATGAAATCTGGATGATTGACAGAGACGATATGAAGACATAATACTAACAAAGTGGAAAAGCAGTCATCTACAGACTGAGTGGGAATGAACTCTGGAAGTTAATCACAATTCACTCAACCTTAGTTTTATTTGTAACTCTCACTCTACTTTATTCTTCCTGGGTCAAGCTCAAGAGGAATCTGTGCTCACTGAGCCTCACTTACTTCCTGGATGCATTTAACTGGCCAGTGCTGCTTTGCACTGCGTGAAGATCAGCTTATTGCTGTATAACTTGCATTAGTCTTTTTTTAGCCTGAGTTTATTTGGTGGTATTTTTTTTGACTGCAGTGATAATGCCAGTCAGTGTGAACAGCGACAGACTGCATGAACGCACACTGTTATAAATGTGGAGTGTTAATGCTGGAGCAGAATTTATCAATGCTGCCTTGGCTATAGACCTTAACCCTAACCCTAAACCTGACCCCCCCCCCCCCCCCCCCCGCCCCTCACCCTCCTTCCTCCTGATAGTAGACAAAGCGATCCCACATCACCGACCGTTAAACACACTTAAAATCACAACTGAGCACCACTGCTGCTACTTGTTAAAGCTGCTGTAACCTCCACTGTACTGCCGTCTCACAGGACTCTGATTCCAATTATTTGGAATCTGCGTGTGTGTGTGTGTGTGTGTGTGTGTGTGTGTGTGTTTTAGAGACATAGAGAGAGGGGGAAGTAGAGAGAGACCACAGAGTTTATTTGGGTAGAGGACCACTGTACGGGATCAGGTTCTTACCACAGCTGCAGTGATGTCAGCGGTGTGTGTGTGTGTGTGTGTGTGTGTGTGTGTGTGTGTGAATGAATACTCCATCCATACACATGTTCATTCTTTGTGCATGTGTGTCCATTACAGAGGAAATGATAAAAGGGCAGAGTCACAGTACACTCCAACAGTCTTCCAACAAATCATGTTTATATGCAGCTATCCTGCAGTAGTTATTTGCATTAAACGACTGCATGACTGATGGATATAAAAATGTTATTCTTTGACATAAGATAACCGTACCTGTCTCACAGTATATTAACCAATCTTGACCTTTCTGTTAGGCAATTACTGAGACTTACCTGCTGCCAATTGTGATAAAATATCCTCAGTCCCATGCAGTATATTATCATTATTAGACTGACTTTTTGGAGTGTGTGGTCACTATTAAAAATATTTGTGGCTTCATTTCTTTTCTGCCTATGTTGCCCCTTTACCTCGCAGGTAACAGCTCCTCCTACTATTGTATTTGGTTGATGCAAAACAGCTGCATATAAACATCATTTGCAGTGTTGAGGCGGAGGGGGGAAAAAAGAATGTGTGTGTGTGAGTGTGTGTGTGTGTGTGTGTGTGTTTCTGCAGGGCCTCTAAGCCCACTATAGATTACAGGACATCCTATTCTGTATCAAAGCACACAAACTCAGACGGACTAAAACAAACAGTGGCTGTCAACTAGGAACACTACTGCTGGAATGTGTGTTGGTGTGTGTGTGTGTGTCTTTTTGCATGTGTGTGTGTGTGTGTACAGGAACATGTGAGTCTATACATTTCTGTATGTCTGTATATGTGTATGCGAGTCAGATGATATTTCTGTGTAAACTGGACACAGTATAAAGGGGATAAATGGATATTTACTTATTCCATATATTGAGGAAGTAAGTGTGTGTGTGTGTGTGTGTGTGTGACTGTGTGTGTAAAAGTGTGCGTGTGTGTGAACAGACTCTTGCCAAGTATCACGTTACGGGAACATAAACAGTAGGCAGCAGTCTCTTCCTGTATATACAGTACTGTGTGTGTGTGTGTGTGTGTGTGTGTGTGTGTGTGTGTGTGTGTATGTGTGTGTACTGGAATGCAAATAGTGTAGTTTTAATTAGGTGTGTGTTTCTGTGTGTGTATTCAGTGAGTAAGAGTAGTGTCTCTCCCAAAATAGAGCAAATGTATGTAGTGTGTGTGTGTATATGTGAACATGTACAGTGCATGTTTGTCTTTTTAATGAAGGATGTGTTTTTCTACAAGCGCCACTACTGACCAAACACTTACCTTTAGGATTAAGTTCTGCAAAAAAAGGAAGAAGAGAAGAAGAGAAGAGTTGAAGGTTAAAAAAAAAAACAGTGACAGAAATAGCAGACCAGTAACGAAGCTGCACTGGATGAACTGGACACTGGAGGGGATTCCCTGGGAAAACCTCCATCTCTCCCTCCATAACCATATTCATAAACTTATTAAAAAGAAAAAGAGAGAGGGAGAGAGAGAGAGAGAGAGAGAGAGAGAGACAGAGACAGAGAGACAGAGGGAGGGAGAGAGAGAGAGCGAGAGAGAGAGCACTTCATTTGCTTTCCCACACTCTTGGAAAGTACCGACTGAGCCAAACCGAACCCTGAATGCGATAAGACGTCCAAAATCCCAAATTAAATAGCCGCTCGTCAAGACGTTAGCGTGAAAATTAGTCTGACAGGAATCTGGAGGAAAGAGACATATATCCTTGTAAAGCCATCAGTGTCAAGAGTGTAGGGAGTATAAAAACAAAAAAAGGAGAGAGAGTGTGTATGTTAGCTGTGAAAATGAGAATACTGATTGATAAACCTGAACATGGTTAAAACATCCAAAATCTAGTAAAACAGATTGACTCAAACTATTACTGTTGGCAGAAAGCATAAATGTGTGCATGTATTCATCAAGTTAGAATAACGGTGAACATCACTGAGCTGTCTAATATGATCAATCTGTGTGTAAAACTAGAATACAGAAGGTTTCATTTGAGCCAGAAGGAGTTTATTTGGGTTGATCATTTCACTTTAACGCCTTTAAAAGTTGATTAAAATGAGGAAAATCTGTTGTATTACTTGTGTTGTGATGCCTAACTCAACGGTGTCTATAACTGTGTATCTATTGTGATAATTTAAGTATTAAAACATTAAAATAAATGATAACCCACTATTAGTAAGAAATGTCCTCATCTATAGCAGAAACCCTAGGAAAGGAAGCAGGCCAAGAATAAAGAACTGGTATTGGATTATTTGCATTTCTTGTTAAAACATAGTCTCTCATGTCCTGTAAGAGTTTTATAGAGATCCAATTCGGGGGGGGGGGGGGGGTCGTCGCCTGGTCCCTTTTTTTTTATAATTATTATTATTATTATTATTTTTTTTTTTTTTTTTTAGATTGCAATGTACCTTTTACTTTTATCGGACTGTACTTGTTTTCCTTTAAAAGCAACAAAAAAGTTGTTCACAAAAAAAAGAAAAGAATGAACTTGTATTGGAAACCTTGATGTGAGGCTATGTTGTGTTTTTTATTATACTTTTTTATTGATTCCTTAATATCTGATCCGCTCTATAACAAGTATTCAAGTCCCAATTGAACACAAGCTGCAGGAGATAAACCAAAACCAAAAACTGTGACGTCACATTTAGGCAAGATACGATACAAGTCGGAGTCTGATGCTTCCCAGCCCATCCTAGGATTTTATCTTTTCTGATAAAAAAATATCCAGTTATTATTTTTAACTATGAATCAATCATCTGATTTGATTGGTCGAGGAGGATTTCCTGTGAAGGTGAATGAGAAGCAGATGGCAGGTTGCAGGCCAGAGGAAAAAAAAGAAAAAAAAGGCATGGAGGTGCTGAGTCAGAAAGTTCATGTCTTATTAAACCTGAAGAAAGTCACACTTCAAACTAAATGTCAAACTAATTTAGACACTATGACATTTGTTACATATCATACTCCTCTTTGTACCAATGTTTCCTGTATCTCTCTGCACTTGTTACTATGAAAATAAAAATACGAAAAAAATATTTATATATGTAAAAAAACAACAAGTGAACATTTGATGTGATTGTGCTGACTTCATCAAATTCAAACCTCTCCTCAAAACTCACCTTTTCAAATCTGATTTTAATGTTTGATGTTTATGTTGGTTTAATGTTCTATTTCCCTGCATTGCTTTTATTGAGTGTGTTTTCATTCATTATGTGTATTTGGTCACTATTATTATTATTATTATTATTATTTATTTGCTGGTTCCAGCCTCTCAAAATGCTATTCTTCTCTTTAATATGACGGTAGAATTGAACATTTGGCTTTTGAACTGTTGGTTGGATAAATGAAACTATTTAAAGGCATTAACTTGGCCTCTGATTGGGTTAATGTGAAGTATTGTCTCCTTGGAATCCTTGGCTTCTTACTTTTTATTTTTTACTCTTTTTATTTCTTTTTATTCTAATTTTAGTTTTTTAAATTGATCTCTTACTATTCCTTTATTGTTTTTATTGATTATTATATTTATGTGTGATTATATTGTATTTTATTAACTGTGCAGCACTTTGGTTCAACTGAGGTTGCTTTTAAATGTGCTTTATAAATAAAACTTGACTTTATTTATTTATTTATTTAAATTTCATCAACTTAGTGACTTAGTAAGTGATGGAGTAAATAATAGACAGATTAATCAATGATGAAAATAATCAACTAGTTACTCACAGCTCTAACTGTGCACAGTGTGGGCCTGAAGGAAGACTTTTATAACTCTATATCAGTGAGTATTATCACATGAATGAACATAAATGTGTGTTAAAGCTGATTTTTGTTCAGCAGTCAGTGGAAAAATCCCTTTTACACGTCAGCGTCACGCTAATAAGTTCAGACTGCCACATGCTGCAGCAGTCTGCTTGGATGTCCTCGTGCAATGAAAGTGGAAATATTTCATTTTTTATGGTTTTATGGAGGTTTTTTTTTTTCTCCTCTGTATATATTCAATTTTAAAGTAGTTACATATGGAAAGCAAAATAAAAAATCTTCCCTTGTCTCGTATTTGGAGGAGAGCTAAACTAAACAGCAACGCAGAGCTGAAACACCGAACGAGGACGCAGAGAAAGAAAAAAAAAAAAAAAAAAAGACTCAGGTTGCGAAACTGAATTTTTTTCATGGAGGGAAGGGAGAGCATCTCTTACTGATCCCTGCTCCTCACTGCCAGATTTTCCCAGCTGCGTTGGGATTTAAACAGTCAGCCTCCTAGCTTCTCTAACCTTTGGGCTGCTGCAATAGAAATCTGGCAGATTAAGCTCTGATTTGATTGGTCGATGAGGATTTCCTGTGAAGGTGAATGAGAAGCAGATGGCAGGTTGCAGGCCAGAGAAAAAAAAAAAAAAAAAGGCATCGAGGTGCTGAGTCAGAAAGTTCACGTCTTATTAAACCTGAAGAAAGTCACACTTCCTCACTGATGGCTCTTTTTCCTGCTGTCCCTCTCCTGCTACTTCTTCATTTAAATATCCAGATATATTAATTATTTACTCATTTATTTAATTAATAATACTAAGAACTTACTACATTCTTTTAATATTGGGTTCAAAACACATAAAAACATCAATTTATTTCTATTATGTCACTTTTTAAAGCACCTTTGATACAGGAAATGCAGCTCAGAGTGCTTTACAACTCATAAATTACATGCACCAAGTGTTTCAAAGACATAAAAAGCAGAATTAAAGGGAAGAAGAAGAAGAAGGAGAAAAAGAAAAAAGTGAAAAAAAAGCTAGAACAACATGAAGAGGAAAAAAGAGCAAGATGGGGGGAAAAAAAGGAAAAAGAACTAAAAGCATCAATGTTGAGTGAAAGCTCCAGTTAAACATAAAGGACATGTCAAATGGAGCAAGAAGGCACTCTCACTCACACACACACACACACACACACACACACACACAGTAGCCGCTCTTGGACGGCTGCCAGCCAGTGTTCAATCAGTCTTTCCTGTTCTAAAAAATCTCCTGTAACGGCCGACAGAAATTAGACTGGCTGAGGCTGAAATGAGTGAAATTCTGGATCCATTAACTGGTGTGGAGGAGAGAAGGACGGGAGGAGAGGAGGAGGAGGAGGGAGAGAAAAAAAAGAAAAGAAAAGAAAAAAGTAGGTGTAATGTTTCATGACTGCATGCCTTTATTATATCACTAATAGCTGAGAAGGTTGAGAAGGTGTTCTTTATTTTATAATTAAATACAGAAGCAGCAAAGTGCCATGACAGCTTCTTTTTTCTTTTCTTTTTAATACTGTGAGAAACTAAATATCTTTTCTTGATTTTTCCTCAATTGGTTTTTCTGTACAAACCTACTGTTCTTGAAGTTTCTCAGTTAACTAAGGAAATCATGTTTTTTAACCCTCCTGTTGTCCTTGAGGGAGGAAGGAAGGAAGGAAGGGAGGAAGAAGGAAGGAAGGAAAGGAGGAAGGAAAGGATGGAGGAAGGAAGGAAGGAAGGAAGGAAGGAAGGAAGGAAGGAAGGAAGGACAGAGGAAAGAAGGAAGGGCAGAGGAAAGAAGGAAGGAAGGAAGGAAGGACAGAGGAAAGGACAGACAGAGGAAAGAAGGAAGGAAGGAAGGAAGGAAGGACAGAGGAAAGAACGAAGGGAGGAAGGTAGGGGGAGGAAAGAAAGAGAGAAGGAAGGAGGGAGGAAGGAAAGAAGAAAGGAAGGAAGGAAGGGTAAAAACAAACAGGGTCAATTTGACCCGGGAGGGTTAAGAGCGTCGATCACGGACAATTTACTGAACTGGAACCTCGCTGTCCTTCTGATGGTGCATTGTGCTGTGTGTGTTTTATTTGTATCTCATCTATTAATTTGCTGTCTCTTCTACTTGTATTCTTTTTTATATTTATTTTACTCACTAGGGCAGAGGTGTCAAACTCATTTTCATTCAAGGGCCACATACAGACCCATTTGATCTCATGTGGGCCAGATTATTAAAAAGATGGAGGGAAAGAAGGAATGAAGGAAGGAAATAAGAAGGGAAGGAAGGAAAGACAGACAAAAGGAAGGAGGGAAGAAAGGTAGGAAAGAGAGATAGTGAAGGACGGACAGACAAGGAAGGAAGGGAGACAGGAAGAACGGAAGGAAGGACAGAAGGAAGAAAGTAAGGACAAATGGAAGAAAGGACAGAAGGAAGGAAGGACAGAAGGAAGAATGGGAGGAAGGACAGAAGGAAGAAAGGAAGGACGAATGGAAGGAAAGACAGAAGAAAGAAAGGAAGGAAGGAATGAAGGAAGGAAGAAAGGAAGGAAGGACAGATGGAGGGAAGGACAGAAGGAAGAAAGGAATGAAGGAACGAAGGAAGAACGGAAGGAAGGACAGAAGCAAGAAAGGAAGGACAAATGGAAGGAAGGACAGAAGGAAGGAAGGACAGAAGGAAGAATGGAAGGAAGGAAGGACAGAAGGAAGAAAGGAAGGACAAATGGAAGGAAGGACAGAAGGAAGGAAGGACAGAAGGACAGAAGGGAGGAAGGACAGAAGGAAGAAAGGAAGGACAAATGGAAGGAAAGACAGAAGAAAGAAAGGAAGGAAGGAACGAAGGAAAGAAGAAAGGAAGGAAGGACAGATGGAAGGAAGGACAGAAGGAAGGAAAAAAGGAAGGTAGGAAGGACAGATGGAAGGAAGGAACAGAGCACTGGATGGCAAGTGGGCCTGCACTATGGACTACGGATTCAAATGAGCAGCTTAATCCAGCATATTTACAGAGATGTTTTAATATCCATGTTCATCAATATGTACTGTAAGTATTATTCTGCCTGCTAAAGATCCACTTTTAAAACTTTACAACTATTATCAGCAAATGATTAATGTAAAAAGGCTTGTCTGAAGTATCCTGTAGAGATAAGAACAGCTAAATCAGGGGTGTCAAACATGCGGCCCGTGGGCCAGATACGGCCCACCGAGGGGTGCGATCCGGCCCGCTTGCCATCCAGTACTCTTTTCCTTCCTTCCATCTGTCCTTCCTACCTTCCTTTTTTCTTCCTTCTGTCCTTCCTTTCATCTGTCCTTCCTTCCTTTCTTCCTTCCATTTGTCCTTCCTTTCTTCTTTCTGTCCTTCCTTCCATTCTTCCTTATGTCCTTCCTTCCTTCTGTCCTTCCTTTCTTCCTTCTGTCCTCCCTTCCATTTGTCCTTCCTTCCTTCCTTCTGTCCTTCCTTCCGTTCTTCCTTGATTCCTTCCTTCCGTTCTTCCTTCATTCCTTCCTTCCTTTCTTTCTTCTGTCCTTCCTTCCATTTGTCCTTCCTTTCTTCCTTCTGTCCTTCCTTCCGTCCTTCTTTCCTTCCTTCTGTCCTTCCTTCCATTCTTCCTTCTGTCCTTCCGTCCTTTTGTCCTTCCTTCCGTTCTTCCTATCTCCCTTCCTTCCTTGTCTGTCCGTCCTTCACTATCTCTCTTTCCTACCTTTTCCCTCCTTCCTTTTGCCTCCTCCTCTTTTCCTTTTGTCTTTCCTTCCTTCCCATCTTATTTCCTTCCTTCCTTCCTTCTTTCCCTCCATCTTTTTAATGATCGGGCCCACATGAGATCAAATTGGTCTGTATGTGGCCCTTGAATGAAAATGAGTTTGACCCCTCTGAGCTAAATAGAGTTGTTTTTAGCTGTTTAATGATTAACAACCACAAGAAAAAAGTGAGAGAGTGAAACAAGTTCCATTAACAAGGAGAAAAAAAGAAAAAAAGATCTATTATATTATTTAGATATTGATGTACGAAATGGAAAATTCAATCTTCTAATCTGAAAACCAGAAAGCCCTGAGTGAGCACAAACCTATCCTGAAGCTGCGCATTCATCAAGATTTACAACGTGAATAATTGTTTAGAACTTTTTTTTTTATACAGATCTGATAAAAATATTTGCCTGATTTCTTTTTCCAAACACAAAAAGTGACTTATCTCCTCCTCACGTTTAGAAGAAGAGGAGGCACCAAAAAAATGAATCACTTATTCCTCGGCTCGGCGGCTCAGTGGCCTAATTTTTCCACCACATCTGTTAAACTTTTTTTTTTCTTTTTTCTTTTTTTTTTTTTTTTTACAAATTGTGCAAACTAACAAACAGAGCTGAGAACATAGTGAAGGAAAAAAAAAAAAAAAAACCTCCCGACACCAACATCAGCTGTCTTACAAATAAATGGATTTCAGACTTAGCAGTTTTTTTTAAATGAAAAGTACCACAGCCTCTTAAGAAGACATCAACATATGGAGATGGTGGTCATTCTGGCACGCTGGATAAAACAGGAGAAAACAACAAAGACTGCCAACTAGCTCCCTGGGTTTCCACACGAAAACTGGCTTTTAGCGAACCCCAGTGAATCATAGCTGGCTGCGCTTTATGGAAAATTATTCGCAACAGTCGCAACTTATCTTTGACAGCTCGGATGAAAATGCCCATTGTGTATGAGCTAACAATGTTGACCACTTGACTGTGTGTGTGTGTGTAAATGTGTATGTGTGTGTGTGGGAAAATCCATTGTCCAAGAGGGTGTTAGGAAAGAAATTACAGAGGAGGAGGTGGGAGGTGGTGGGAGGCGGAGAGGGGTTACTAATGAAATTCTTTCTAGATTGTAACGACTCGAGCCACCGTCGAGTTTCCTTTGAAGGGTTTAAGGAGTCAACAGTCTACTTAAATGTCAAAGCCTTTGTAGGGATTACAGATGGAGGTGGGGGGGGGGTATGGTGTTAAATTGGGGTGGGTTAGTGTTAAGGTGAGAGAGAGAGATATAGAGGTAAAAGTGATGCATTCCTCTCATACCAAGGGGAGAGCATTTAGAGGATGAGAGGAGACGAGGGAGGAGGGGGTGGGGGCTCCCTCCCTCCTTCTTTCCTTCTTTCCTTCCTTCCTTCCTTCCTTCCTTTCCCGTCCTCCCTCCCGCCTTTCCTTCCTTCCTTCCTTCCTCTTTTCCTTTCTCCCTCCCTCCCTTCCTTCCTCCCTCCCTCCCTCCTTTCCTTCCTTCCTTCCTTCCTTCCTTTCCCGTCCTCCCTCCCTCCTTCCTTCCTTCTTTCCTCCATCCTTCCTTCCTTCCTGCCTCCCTCCCTTCCTTTCTCCTTCCTTTCCTTCCTTCTTCCTTCCTTCCCTTTGTAGGGATTACAGATGGAGGTGTGGGGAGGGGAGGAGGAGGGGGGGGCATGGTGTTAAATTGGGGTGGGTTAGTGTTAAGGTGAGAGAGTGAGATATAGAGGTAAAAGTGATGCATTCCTCTCATACCAAGGGGAGAGCATTTAGAGGATGAGAGGAGACGGGGGAGAGGGGGATTCGGGGGTGGGGGGGGGCATGGTGTTAAATTGGGGTGGGTTAGTGTTAAGGTGCATCACCCCTGAGAGAGAGACATATAGAGGTAAAAGTGATGCATTCCTCTCATACCAAGAGGAGAGCATTTAAAGGATGAGAGGAGACGAGGCATTAATGGAGATTAGCACCGCAGGAACACGCACACACACATACGCACACACACATACGCACACACACATACGCACACACATCTACCTACATGCTCTTAAGACGAGCCGCTTTGCATTTCGCCACCAGCACTTAGAGCGAGTCGGACTCCACGTGATGCTAGCAGCTAATGAGCATAGCAGGAATTTTCATGGCTGACGTGTGAGGAGGCCGATGTGTGTGTGTGTGTGTGTGTGTGTGTGTGTGTGTGTGTGTGTGTGTGTGTGTGTTTAGTTAAAGATAAATCCACCTGCTGATTGATGAGCTCTAGTCTCTAACGACGTCTCCATTCATACACTAACTAATAACACCGCTTCACTGACAGCGAAAGGACGAGTGCATTCGTCATCTTTGACAGACGAAGATAGTCGAAGTGGATGTGGAAGGATGAGGATGTTGTCTTTGGAAGAAAAATATAAAAATACGTTTACATCATTATTCATTAATAGATTAAAAACAGCTGTCTGAACGTCTGAGTGTCTGAGCGTCCACTTACACCGACGGAGGAGTGTAACCGCAGCCAGTGTGGACAAGGTGTTAGCCAGAATACGTTTCCAAAGCTTGAATGGCAAGCATATGATTTCTCACACTGTAATCAGATAAAAAAAGACAGTATTTAACACGTGAGATTGTTGAAAGCTTGCAAATTGCCACTACAGTTGTATCAGAGGGTAAGAGCGTAATCCAACGAGGATAGACGAGGTGATTTATAGATGAAAACACCTTCCTTTCCTCTTTTCCTTTCTGACTCCATCCCTCCTTCCTTCCTTCTTTCCTCCGTCCTTCCTTCCTCTTTTCCTTTCTCCCTCCCTCCTTCCTTCCTTCCTTCCTTTCTTCCTCTTGTCCTTTCTCCCTCCCTCCTTCCTTCCTTCCTTCCTCTTTTCCTTTCTCCCTCCTTCCTTCCTTCCTCCATCCTTCCTTCCTTCCTTCCTTCCTCTTTTCCTTTCTCCCTCGCTCCTTCCTTCCTTCCTTCCTTCCTTCCTTCCTCTTTTCCTTTCTCCCTCCCTCCTTCTTCCTTCTTTCCTTCCTTCCTCCCTCCCTCCCTCCCTTCCTTCCTTTCCTCCCTCCTTTCCTTCCTTCCTTCCTTCCTCTTTTCCTTTCTCCCTCCTTCCTTCCTTCCTTCCTTCCTTCCTTCCTTCATTCCTCTTTTCCTTTCTCCCTCCCTCCTTTCTTCCTTCCTTCTTTCCTCCATCCTTCCTTCCTACCTTCCTTCCTCTTTTCCTTTCTCCCTCCTTCCTTCCTTCCTTCCTCTTTTCCTTTCTCCCTCCCTCCTTCCTTCCTTCCTTCCTTCCTTCCTTCCTTCCTTCCTCTTTTCCTTCCTTCCTCCCTTCCTTCCTTCATTCCTCCCTCCTTTCCTTGACCCAAAGACAACAGGAGGGTTAAACATGACAATCCCCCACGTATACAAAAATCCTGCTCCATTAATACATAGTTTGAGTTTTCCACCTCAAAGTATCTATTTAAAAAGTTATTTTTAGAGCTCTAGCTTTTATATAACAGGGGGCGGCTGTGGCTCAGGAGGTAGAGCGGTTGTCCACTAATCAGACGACTGGCGGCGGTTCGATTCCAGCCTCCTCCAGTCCACATGTTGATGTGTCCTTGGGCAAGATACTGAACCCCAAATTGCCCCCGACGGCTGCGCCAAGGGTGTATGAATATGTACAGTCCATTTAAACAAAGGGGATTTTGCTCTCTGGTCATATATCTTACTAAAAATGGAACAAAAACACTTAAAAAACCTTCTGATTTACTTCCACCTGCTCTCCTGGATTCATCTGTGAGTCCACACGTCTCTGCACATTAACAGCTGATATATAAATGACCGAAAGGATGAAGATATGAACTAGTTTTTCTGAAGTGTGCTTTGGCTTTTTTTCTCCTTTTTCCATTTCAACATGATAATACCCGTCACACTTTTTCCCCTGACTTAAAACAATAATTGACTCTGTTCTCCTTATTTATATATTTATCTATATTTTAAAGTATTCAACACATATTTTAAAGTTTATATGGTTATGGGTATGATGTGTATGTGCTCATGGGTATAGGTGATATGTGTTTGGGCTTGTGCATGTGTTATGTGTACTAGTGTTATGTGTATTTCATATTTTATATTCTTATAATAAATATTAATAATACATTTTATTTATAACGCACTTTTACAAGTGCTCAAAGAGGCTTACAGAGAACACCAAAAATATGGAACAAAGTAAAAAAGACAAAAAGAAAAGAACAAACAATGTAGAAGGTTAAAAAGATATAAAATGGAAAGAGGATAAAAGGTTAAAAGCCAGTTTAAAAAGGTGTGTTTTTAGGAGTGATTTGAAGGTATGGGGGTCTTTACAGTTTCTGATGGGTGTGGGGAGTGAATTCCAGAGGGTGGGGTCAGCGGAGAAGGCTCTGTCCCCCCAAGTTTATGCTGCTCAAGTTTCATTGTATACTTGCAATGACAGCAAAGATCTATCCACATATCTATCTATTTCTGTATCTAATAAAAGCTTGGTGGATTGGGCGATGGTTTAGCTGTGGCAGAACTTGGCCTCATCTCAACCTTATCAACCCCATCAGAGACTTTTTGAGATGAACTGAGATGCAGCCAGGCTCCAAAATCTGGTGGAAATCATTCCAGAAGCTGGTGTCCCTTATTCTGCCTCTCCTCTACAACAACCCAGATACGTTTCATATCTCCTCCTTTTCCATTTCCCTCTTCCCTCTTCAGGGTCCACACCCTTTACAACACATGTCCTCCTTGTTTTCTTCCTCTCATCTCCACCACCTTCCCCCTTTCTCCCCTCAAACATACGTACTTCTTCTCCCTTTTCTCTTCTCCACCCACGCACAGCTCACCTCCTTACCTCCTTCTCCTGATCTAACTCAGAGTATACCTCATGTCTGCTCTGTTTTTTCCATCCATGTCGTGCTACTTCTTCTTCTTCCTCCAACCTTTAATAAACTCTTTTCCAATTCTACTTAAAGTCGGACGCGTCTCTTCCAAAAAAGCTGGAGATCCATCCATCCATCCATCCCGCTACGTACTCTCCCCCAGCTGCTTGGCTTCTAAGCCCCATTGAAATACTCCAGACTAGTTATTTTCAGCTATTTTTAGCATCACAATAAAGCTTAACAAAAAAGAAACACTTCCCAATATTTCCAGACATTTCACATTAAATGTGCTTCTGAGGAGGGGAGGGGGGGGCGGGGGCGGGAGGGACTGTTCCACCAACACAAGCCTGCCAAAGCAAATGCAATCCAAGTGAAACAATAGCATGAAAACACTGCAGCAGCTTTTTTTGACTGACGTTGAAATCAGTGTTTTGAAAAAAAAGAAAAAAGAAAAAAAAGGAAAAGAGGTCCGTGACATTTGAAATAAAGAGTGGTTTTGTTGGTTTGCAGGGGAAAGTAATATCTTCCAGAAATATTGCAGAGCCTGGAAACAGTTGCCTGGAGGCAGCAGGGGGATGAACTGGGCTCGTCTGGAAAGCGCCCAGATGTCCTTACGTCAAAGTGAGCGCTGTGTTAGCAGCTGGTGTTCGGAGCTCGTACAGAACACTGCAAACTCTTAACTAACTACAGATTGTAACTTACACTAATGCTGATGCTGTTACAGAGAATCCTGTGTTTCATTTAAAGGCTGGTTTTTATATATCGTTAGGTTTTGAACGCTGTCACCGTCTGTAAATGATGTTAAATGTTATTGAAAAGAGAGTTACTGACTTTATTAATACTATGAGGTTATAGACACATTCATCATATCTTTTTAGAGTAACTATCTGGAGTGGATTTTTATTTTTATCTCTATTTTTTTCATTATATATATTTTTTTTCTTCAATTCCCTATTATATCATTATTAAATTATCTACTTATTTTTTCTTATTTTTGCTTTTTCTTTTCTTTTTCTTTTCTTTTTTTAAATTTATATATATATTTTTATTTCTAATGCTACTGCTATCATTTCCTAATTATTCATCTATTACCATCTCATCTTATTATATATATATATACATTTTTCAATTGTACTTTATTATAAGTTGATATACTTTACAGTTATCTTACTTGTATGTAAAGACAGTGCAGCTGTTAAAAGGGGAACATGTACATGTTCCTGTCATGTTGTTAAGAAAAACTCAATAGAAATGAAGTTAAAATAAATTAATAAAATAAAATAAAAAATAAAAAAATAATAAAATGTTGTTAAGAAAAACTAAATAAAAAATTAAGTTAAAAAATTAATGAAATAAAATAAAAACATTACAAAATAATAATAAAATGTTTAGAAAAACTCAATCAAATTTAAAATAAATAAATAAATAAAATTAAAAAAAGTTAAAAAAAAAATAAAATGTTAAGAAAAACTCAATACAAATTAAGTTTAAAAAAATATAAAATAAAAAAAATAAAATAAAAAAAAAATAAAATGTTAAGAAAAACTCAATAAAAATTAAGTAAAAAAATTAATAAAAAAAATGTAAAAAAAAATAATAATAATAAAATGTTGTTAAGATCTGTTGGATGTTACTGCTGTTTTAGTTTGTAGTGGAACTAGTTAGATCCTACATGAATGCCACTCTGGTCAGCAGTGGGCAGGAATGTTTTTATATGTCACTTCACATACAGGAAATCATTTGAAGTCGTTATATTGCATTACAGAGTTCCTGCACATGTTTAAAGAACAAATTTAATGACTTTTAAGACCTTTTTAAAACCTCTTTAATGGAAAAAATAATACCAGTGCTGAGACACAAGCAGGATTTTACTGGTGTGGGTTGAAATGGAGCTGCAACTAATGATTAGTTTCATTATTGCTGATTATTTTTTACTTTAATTAATAAGTTGATTGGTTGGTTTATGCAATATAATCAGAAAATAATGATAATACTGATAAATAACATAAACTGAACACATATGATTACACTCAAATCAAATGTAATGCTTTAAATCCTACAAATCCAGATATTTAACCCTCCTGTTGTCCTCGAGTCAAGGAAGGAAGGGACAAAGGGAGGAAGAAGAAAGGAAAGGAGGGAGGAAGAGAGGAAGAAGGAAGAAGGAAGGAAAGGGAGGAAGGGAGGAAGGAAGGGAGGAAGGAAGGGAGGGAGGGAGGAAATAAGGAAGGAAGGAGGGACATGGAAGACATGGAAGCAATGGTGTACTTGTTGCTGTATGTGTCTTTCTGTCTCACACAGAGTAAGAACATTGAGCCGTATGGTTGTAACCCTGTTGTTGGTATTTAAAAATGCCGGGTTTGATTCTTGTGTGGGACGGCTCATGACTCTTCCAGTGACTCTCTGACCAATCAGCTGCCAGCAGTCTGATGACGTCACATTTAGTATCGGCTCGGTTCGCTTGGAACCTCAGCAGAGCAGGTACTAAAAAAGTAGCAGGTACCAGGTACTATCCCTAGTGGAAACGCAAAAAAACCTGAGTCGAGTTGAGTTGGAACTGTGTAGTGGAAAAGCACCATAGTCAACTCTGTTTTCCGATAGCTCTTCATCTCTTACGTCTTTATGTGAGAATAATTACGACTCTTCAACACAGACTTAGCTAAAATATTCCAGTGAGTAAGAGGCCAAAATTTACTTCCAGATATCCTTCTGTCACTGATTTTTTTTTTTTTTTACACCTCACCTCTGTTAAAAGTGAATTAACGGGTTATTTGTACAAGCTGTCAGTGCACTCAGTCACCTGTCAGTGCTGCTAAAAAAGTAAACTAACAACTAAAATGAAGTTTTTAGAGAAAGCAAACTGATCGGCTCACAGTAATTACGTGTTTCTAGGAGCTGCTGGACTCATTTGTTAAAATATTTAACATCTAACGAAATGCTATCAGTATAATATTTTATTTTTTAAAGCATATCATGCTGCTGTTGGTTTGTTTTTGTTTTTTTGCAATTTTCTGTATCAATGCAACACTATGAGTGAAATAGACAGATAGTGCTTCTAACATTTCACAGTTTAATTGATTTATTCTGTGTTAGAAACTCATCAGTCACAGTGATTATTCAGTTTAAATAAAAAAGGTTTTGATTTATTTATTTATTTATTTTTGAGTGTGTTTGTTTTTATTTTTATTTGTTTTTTTTGTTTTTTTTATTTTTACTTTTACCATCTTTTTTTGTTGTTGTTATTTTTATTTATTTATTTATTATTATTTTTAATTATATAATTTTTTAATTTTTATTTTTACTATGTTTTTTGTTGTTGTTAATTTTATTTATTTATTTATTATTATTTTTAATTATTATTCTTTTTAAGTTTTACTTTTATTCTCTTTTTGTTGTTGTTAATCTTATTTATTTATTTATTATTATTTTTTAAATTATTTATTTTTTTAATTTTGACTTTTACTATCTTTTTTTGTTGTTAATTTTATTCTTTATTTTTTTTCTCAGTTAATTGTATTTATTTTTATCTACTGTATTTCTGTTTGATTATCATTATTATTGCTATTATAATGACCTATATGTGCCTTCTTGTTCTGTATTGTTCTCTGTAAAACTAACAAAATGTAATAAACAGATGTTTTAAAAAAAAAAAGAAAAAAAAAGGATTTGATTGGAAATAAAGTGACACACGTTCAGGAAAACCCCCGGTATAAAAAAAAAAAAAAAAAAAAGTGTTGCGTTACCTGTCGGTGAGTTGTAGGACAGGGTGATGTCTCCCGTCAGGTCAGCGGGGGGGTAGCGGCCGTTTAGAAAAGCCGAAAAGGACACAACAGTAGAGGAGCCGACACCTGTAGAGTAGAGATTAAATAAACATCATTACATTACATTACATTACATTATATTACATTATATTACATGGCTTCTTATGGCTTCCTACTTATTATTATTATAATTAGGAGTTTTACAAAAGTCAGTGTGTTTCTGAATTAAGGTTTTTGGAACATCAGTCGGAAGTTCTGGTTTTTACATGTGCTCTCTTTTAAAAGAAAGACATTGATAGATGTGGATGAGGAAATAAGGCAGCCTATGACACACACTGACACACACACACACACATATGCAAACACACCGACTTGAAGAGTCAGAGTCAGCATTTCCGAGGTGTGGACAGGACAGGATACAGCGAACCCAATGCTAACCAGACCCCCTTACTGTACACACACACACACACACACACACACACACACACACACACACACACACACACACACACACACACACACACAGAGCTCTGCTTACACTTAAAATCTCCAGGCAAGGTGAGGACAGAGGATTAACAACATTAACCAACTTTAACATTCATCGTAAGTGCGCGCGCACACACACACACACACACACACACACACACGCATACAGATGCAGAATTTATATGTAGCATGAGAAAGGGGCGATGACTTGTAGCTTCCCCTTCAAATAACCCAAAACTAACAGAGAAAGAGAGAAGAGAGAGAGAGAGAGAGAGAGAGAGAGAGAGAGAGAGAGAGAGAGAGAGAGAGAGGGGAAAGGAGGAAAGGAGGAAAAGGAGGAAAAGGAGAGAAAGAGAGAGCAAACAAGCACAGGAGAGAAAAACCAGGGATCAAATACAGACGGAGAGGAAAGGATATATTACAGCTAATGGCTTCATGCAGTCACACACACACACACACACACTCAGGGCAGTGTGGTGGTGTAATGGGGCGTGATGTTCCTGAGCTCGGGCTGTTACAGGTGACTGAACCCCAAGTATGTGTGTGTGTGTGTGTGTGTGTGTGTGTGTGTGTGTGTGTGTGTGTGTGTGTGTATCTCTCAGTTTATTCAATAAAACAGAGGAGAGACTCGCGCTGAGCCGAGGCAGAGACGGAGACCTCTTGAGCCGAGGATAAACAGCGTAGGAGGAGGAGGAGAGATGGATGAGAGGCAGATGAAAAGGTTAGACGATGACACACACAGAGGAGAAGATAAACGATAAGAAGCAAAGGAAGAGAGAGAGAGAGAGAGAGAGAGAGAGAGACTTTCTCCGCACTCTGTCAAACGTCCTGACAGCGTGACCTCCCCTCTCTCTCTCTCTCTCTCTCTCTCTCTCTGAATTCTCCCTCCGTCTTCTTCTTCTACTCCTCTTGCACTTATCTCATCTCATCTCTCTCTCTCTCTACGATCCATCCCTCTCCTCTTCCTCCTTTCGTTTTCTCCTTCTCTCATCAATCTCTCTTTCTCTTCCACATACTAGATCAGCCAGTATTAGTTTTAACCTTCCTGTTGACCTCAGATTGATTTTGACCCAAGAAGACAACAGGTGTTACCTAAAAACTGAGGTATAATTTCATTTAAATGAGGAAGAAATATGTGTAAAATATATACAACAAATATTTTTGACATGCATCCATAATATCCTCGCTCTAAATTTATAAGTTTTCCTTGTATGTTTTTTAATAATGAGGGTTAGATGAGAACATTATCACCACTCTTATGTCTGTACAGTAAATATAAAAAGTCAATTAGCTCAGAATAAAACCTTTAAATGGTAAAAAAAAAAAGAAAAAAAGTCTATCTTGTTTTTAAACTATCATATTTAAATGCCTTTTATTTTGTAATGTGTTGCTTTTACTTCCTGTCTTGATGCAGTTGAATCTTATGTTTTATATAACTTTGAATTGCCTTATTGTTGAAATGTGCGATACAAATAAATGTGACTTGGCTTGTTTACGTAATATACACACACATATATATATGTAAACCAACAATTTGTGGTTTCATTGGGGAGCTTTGGAGCTTGAGACCTTTTTTTGTGGACCCAGCATCAAATTTCTGCTTTTAATCCATTTTGAGAGAATATATTAGAGGATTATGGTAAAAATGTCTAAGTGGTGTAACCATAAAAACTTTGTACCAAATAATTCAACTTGCTTAAAAACAGTAAATAGTCAATAAAACAGCATATCAACTAGTTTGGCATGATCTTACATTATAACTTTTATATTAACCTTCCTGTCGTCCTCCTGGGTCAAATTGACCCCGTTTGTTTTGACTGTTCCTTCTTTCCTTCCTTCCTCCACCCTTCTCTTTTTTTCCTTCCTCCCTCCTTTCCTTCCTTCCTTCCCTCCTTCCTTCCTTCTTTCCTTCCTCCATCCCCCTTTCTTCCTTCCTTCTGTCCTTCCTTCTTCCCTCCCTCCTTCTTTCCTTCCCTCTTTCTTTCCTCACCCTCCCTCCCTCCTTTCCTTCTTCCTTCCTCTGCTCCTTCCTTCCTCCCACCTTTCCATCCTTCCTTGACTCAAGGACAACAGGAGGGTTAAATAAAGCTAATGTCTTTTATTTTGTAATGTAATGCTTTAACTTCCTGTCTTGATGCAGTTGAATTGTATGTTTTATATAACTTTGAATTGCCTCATTGTTAAAATGTGTGATACAAATAAATCTGACTTGGCTTGTTTACGTAATATATATATATATATAAACCAACAATTTGTGGTTTTATTGGGACCATTAAAATAAAGCAAATTCTGTGAAAATCTGCCCATCAGGAGACGTTTTGACCCAGTGGCAATGCTCATGAGGTTCCCAAAATAAACAGCAACTACCAATTACAGACCACGAAAATCTTTATTATATCTGATATCACGAGAGCCTGACTGATACTCGTCATGATATTTTATATCATGACGAGTATATGGTGTTTTATATCAGAAGTAAAACCACCATCACCTGAGCTGTAGTCTAAAGCAGCGCTACAATGATGGGAACCAATTAGTGAAGGAAAAACTTTTGGCGTTACTAAACTGTTGGTAAAAAAAAAAAAAAAAACACAGCCAAGACCTCAGACTTTTAACATATTAGATTGCGGTTTGTTTCACATTTCCAACTCTGAGTCAACATCATTATTGTTATTTTAAAACCATGACGACCATCGGCCACCCTAAGCTTCGAGGTTACTACCCTATGACAACGGAGGTCTCCTAACCTTAAGTACTCAAGTTTAATCCCAAACATGATTCTTCCCGAAACCCAACTTAACTTTAACCACAGCAAGGAGATTTTTAACAGTGTTGACAGTCAAATAGGAGTATGATGTCGTCATGGCGATGGGAGCGTTGGATCAGAAAGCACTTGTATGTTAATTTTTCCTCTACTCTTCAATCTTCTCTCATCTCACCTTCCCTTTTTTTTTCTTTCCTTCTTCTCCCACCTTCCATCTTTGTCATGTTCCCCCCATTCTTCCTCTTCTCCTCTTTCCTCCCTTCCTTCTCTCCTTCCCTTGTCATTCTGTCTTTCAGCAGAAGGCTTTTAACCTTTGTCCCCTGCAGGTCAAACTGGTCAGACTGGTTTAAGTGCTTTAAGTGTTCCCAGGCCCATTAAGACCAACAAACAACACCAAAGGAGACACAAAGTAATCCCTCCTCTCTCTCTCTCTCTCTCTCGTTCTCTTTCTCTTTCTCTTTCTTTGTCTCTCTATCCATCTCTGTCTCTTTTCTCTTCAGCTTGTCATCATGTATTCAGGCGCATCAGGACAGGTCACGATGGGTCGCTGTGGGCATCGAACCTGCGAAATCCAGGTAACAAGAGGTCTGACCCGGTGAGAGTGTTCAGACTGGTCCCAGTGTTCTCAGGCACATTAACCCATTAACTTCACTGCCAAGGAAAACAAATTCCACAAAAGGAGACACGACAATCCCCCCACTTCTCTTACCTCTCCTTCTTAACCTCTTTTTACCCTTTTTTTCCATTTCTGCTCTCTTCTCTGTTTTTCTAACTTTCTGTCACCTTTTAAATTGCTTCTACACCTTTTTTCTCAAATTTCCTCCCTCTATTTCCTACAGAAAATAAAGAGGCGCTCTTCTTTTAACCTCAGTTTCTCTTTTACTTTGATCAACTCTCCCTTCATTTGCCTCTGTCCTCTGCGTAAACACCTCTTTTTTTTTAATGAAGCTACTCCATTGACGCTTACAAATTCAAGGTTGTTAAAACACAAAAATGACACGTTAATCTGTTTTATAGGCTGGCGGTGCAAAAACTAATGCTCCACCTATTTTGCTTTCCTTTAAAGGATAGGTTCCCAATGTTTGTCTAAAACAAGAGTCAGACGTCCAAATGAACAATGTTTTTCTTTGCTGTAATCATTCCTCCTGTTCATACTGACTATTAGAAGATGCATTCATAATGCTCTTACAAAGTATATGATGTATTTAACAGTTTAATTAAAATTAATATGAAGCTTCAGCTGTCCAAATGAGTCAAATCAAGTCTTCTACAGTATGTTTCAAAGTTACAGTGCTTTTTGTTACTATACTTCCACCACAGCTCAACAGGGAAACACTAAGAGGGAATTTGATGCTAAAAAGACTGTAAATGTGTCAGATATCCACTTTATTTGACTATGTTGGACAGTTGAGGCTACATATAAGCTTCAGAAATACTCCCCAACTTTCCAAACATGTAGAAGAACCTATGAAGATCCTCTCTAAATGCCAGTGTTTGGTTTGTCCATCCTGGGCTACTGTAGAAACATGGCGATGCAACATGGTGGCCTCCATAGAAGAGGACCCCTCTGTAGATATAAAGGACTAATTCAAAAGCTAACAAAAACACAATAATTCTTATTTTCATGGAATTAAAAGATACTTTTCTGCTATTTTGGTTCAGCTAGATACCACTAACTTATACAAACTGGACCTTTAAATATATTTTTTTCTCAGAAGGAGGACTTACACTTAAAAGCACATTTGAAGTGACTCTTCTAATGGTCACTATGAACAAGAAGAATGATTACAGCGAGGAAAACCTGCTTCAATGTTCATTTAGGCACCTGACTGTTGTTTTAGGTCCGATTTGAAAAAATTGTGAACTTGTCCTTTAAATACATTTTTCATGTCTGCAAAAGGATTCAAGTTTTATTCAAATGTACGAGTGAAAATATGAATAAATAAAGATTTTGACCTTTTAGTGAAAATGTGTTTTTTCTCTGTTTCTGTTCCTGTGTGTGTGTGTGTGTGTGTGTGTGTGTGTGTGTGTGTGTGTGTGTGTAGCGCTATAGCTTTCCTCAGGGTTCAGGTTATAGTACTTGACAGCTCAGGTTAAACCGACTACTGACTGTTTGGAAGAGGTCAGAAGTCAAGAGGGGTGGAGATGGTGATCTATACCGCACACGGAGATGGGAAAGAGACGTGTGTGTGTGTGTGTGTGTGTGTGTGTGTGTGTGTGGTATTTGGTGTTTGTGGGTGTGTGTGTGTTTGTGTGTGTCTTTGTCATGTGCAAACAATATAAAAAGCAGAAAACATCTTGAAAGAAGAAAAAAAAATCTGTTGGGAGACATTCCCAGTTTTGCTTCTTCTTCTGTGTGTGTGTGTGTGTGTGTGTGTGTGTGTGTGTGTGTGTATGTGACTCATCCAGAGGCATATAAAAGGGAATGTGAGGTGACCATCAGTACGGTGTTAAACATTGAACTCTGACCTCTACACAACCTGAACAGAAAACATCGACCATACAGAGAAGATAAAATGGCTTTCAGTTCAAACTTCACTTCAAAACAAAATAACCGGTTTCTTTACTGGACCCGAATGTTTCGGTTAGAGCTCCAAATATAATTTATGATTACGATGACAGTTTGGCATCATGAAAGCGACGCGTGCCAAACCATGTGGAAAATAGAGCACAAACAAGTTCACACATATGGTGAAAATCCCCTCGGTGGTAACAGCAAAATAGAAACATGGCTGCTGAGGTCCGTCAACAGTTCCCAACGGCTCCAAATCTGAATAAAATATCATGTTGAAAACTAGTATCTGTATCCACACAGTAGATTTATTCATCACACATGTGTATTGATTTATTTAACATGTTTTTGTACCACTGAACACACACATCCATTGTACAGGTGCTGTTATAGCCATCTTTTTCTTTAATATACTCATGCAGCCTGTGAGTTTATTAAAGTGATTTATTGCTATATTTAATTGCTTTAATTGATCGATTACCTGCAGCAAATAGTCTAGGAGGGTGACGCTGTAGTTAAATGTAATGCTGACCACACTTTAAACTACTTAACGCTTATCTCGTATTAATTTAACACTCTCGTCATAGATCAAAACATTTATTGCGACTGATGGAAATAGAGTTTTGCTTGGTGCTAAAAGGCTCCACTCTAAAACCCCTTTTCCACTGAGCTGGAGCTGGTGCTGGTTCAGAGCCAGAGCCTGACTAAGCACCGGTTCTTTGCTTTTTCACCGCCAAAGTTCCACCCCCGAGCCTCAGAACGGGAGCCAGAGCAAGCACCAACTCTTTGCTGGTCTAAAGCAAGAACCGATTACGTCAGCGGACTGGGGGCAGGGCTAACGTTTATTAGCCGGCTTGCGGGGCTAACGTTTATTAGCCAGCTAGCGGGTTTAAGCTTTATTAGCCGGCTAGCGGGGTTAACCTTTATTAGCCGGCTAGCGGGGCTAACGTTTATTAGCCGGCTAGCGGGGTTTCACGTTTATTAGCTGGCTAGCGGGGCTAACGTTTATTAGCAGACTAGCAGGGTTAACGTTTATTAGCAGAGTAGTGGGGCTAATGTTCATTCGCTGACTAGCGTGGCATTTACAGAGGGTTAAAGATTTGTTGATTAAAAGTACTATTTTTATCATTTTTTTGCCAGAGCTGTCTTCATCTTCTCCTTCTTCTTCTTCTTCTTCTTCGTTTCCGGCAGGCTAGACGTCTTGCGCCATGTCGCTGCCTCTCACTGGTGAATCATGGAAGTGCTCCTTGCCGGTGGAAAAGCAACAGGTTCGTGAGGTGCTTGAGGTGAGGTGCTTGGATTAGCACCAACTGAGCACCGGCTCTAGCACTA
>NC_070587.1:31114773-31124773 GCF_027409825.1 Scomber japonicus | reverse complement strand
TAGAAGGAAGGCGGGAAGAAATAAAGGAAGGATGGATGAATGGAAGAAAGGAACAAAAGGGAAGACAGGAAGGAAAAATGGAACAAAGGGATGAAGCAATGAAGGACGGACAGAATGAAGGAAGGAAGAAAGGATGGAAGAACAGAAGGAAGGAAAGACAAGGAAGAATGGGAGAAAGGAAAGATGGAAGACAGAGAAGGAAGGAAGAAAGGGATGAAGGACAGATGGAACTTTTTATCCCCTTAGTAGTGATAAAAATAAATCCTCCATCACTTCCCCACATATCGCACCCTCCCTGTGTTTATATAAGAGTTTATATCACTTGATTGTGTGTGTGTGTGTGTGTGTGTAAGAAGCTTCTGTATGTGACCTGTGTGACCCTCTCGCTACCTAAACTAGTATAAACACAGCGTCTCTTTAACGGTGTGAATGTGACAGTGCTGCCTCTGATCCTCCGTATAAACAGTGAAACGCTGAGAGCTGCTGCCAAGAAGAAAAAAAACTCCAAAAACCAAACCACCACATTAATCCAGAAGCCTTTTGTGTGTGTGTGTGTGTGTGTGTGTGTGTGTGTGTGTGTGTGTGTCCAGTTCTTGGCGTCTTCTTCAATGAATTTACTTTTAATCATGTTTGAGTTTTTGTTGGCGCATATTTCCGTTGTCTGCTTAGACATGGAAGCTATCAGCGCTCAGGCTCAGAGTACTTCCCAAAGCCAGGCTCCCAGTTTATGTTCATTCATGAGGTGGGAAGTTAAAAATGACAAATGACACACACACACACACACACACACACACACACACACACACACACACACACACACACGTAACTGCATGTATGTTAATCGGCTTAGAAGTGTTTAGTGGCGACTGTTTTCATTTAGTATCATTATTTTAACCTTTGTGTCATCCTCCCAGGTCAAATTGACCCCGTCTGTTTTAACTGTTCCTTCTTTCCTCCCTTCCTTCCTTCCTTCCTTCCTTCCTTCCTCCATCCCCTTTTCTTCCTTCCTTCTGTCCTTTCTTCCTCCCTCCCTCCTTCTTTCCTTTAGAGACCTTTACTTCTTGTACTCGTCTTTACAAAAAAACCTCTAACCTGGCAGGAAGACAGTTCTCAGACACTTTAATAATCCATCTATTCATTTCCTTTCTCCCTTTCTCCCTCTCTCCCTCCTTCTTTCCTCTCTCCCTCCTACCTTCCTTATTTCCTCTGCCCTTCCTCCCTTCCTTTCCTTTCCTTCCTTCCTTCTCTCCTGCCTTCTCTCCTTCTTTCCTTCCCTCCGTCCTTTCCTTCCTCTCTTCCTTCTTTCTTCTGTCCTTCCTTCCTCTTTTCCTTTCTCCCTTCCTCCCTCCTTCTTTCCTCACTCCTTCCTACTTTCCTTATTTCCTCTGTCCTTCCTCCCTTCCTTCTCTCCTTCCCTCCCTCCTTCTTTCCTTCCCTCCGTCCTTTCCTTCCTCCCTTCCTTCTTTCATCTGTCCTTCCGTCCTCTTTTCCTTTCTGCATTTCTTCCTCCCTCCCTCCTTCTTTCCTTCCCTCTCCGTCTTTTCCTTTCTCTCTTCCTTCTTTCTTCTGTCCTTCCTTCCTCTTTTCCTTTCTCCCTCCCTCCTACCTTCCTTATTTCCTCTGTCCTTCCTCCCTTCCTTCTTTCCTTTCCTCCCTTCCTTCTCTCCTTCTTTCCTTCCCTCCTTCCTTCTTTCATCTGTCCTTCTTTCCTCCCTCCCTCCTACCTTCCTTCCTTCCTTCCTTCTTTCTTTCCTTCCTTCCTCCATCCCCTTTTCTTCCTTCCTTCTGTCCTTTCTTCCTCCCTCCCTCCTTCTTTCCTTCCTTCCGTCCTTTCCTTCCTCTCTTCCTTCTTTCTTCTGTCCTTCCTTCCTCTTTTCCTTTCTCCCTTCCTCCCTCCCTCTTTCCTCACTCCCTCCTACTTTCCTTATTTCCTCTGTCCTTCCTCCCTTTCTTCTCTCCTTCCCTCCCTCCTTCTTTCCTTCCCTCCGTCCTTTCCTTCCTCCCTTCCTTCTTTCATCTGTCCTTCCGTCCTCTTTTCCTTTCTGCATTTCTTCCTCCCTCCCTCCTTCTTTCCTCCCTCCCTCCTACCTTTCTTATTTCCTCTGTCCTTCCTCCCTTCCTTCTTTCCTTTCCTTCGTTCTCTCCTTCCTTCCTTCTTTCCTTCCCTCATTCTTCCCCTCCTTCTTTCCTCCCCCCTTCCTTCTTTCATCTGTCCTTCTTTCCTCCCTCCCTCCTACCTTCCTCCTTTCCTTCCCTCTTCCTCCCTTCCTTTTTTCCTCCCCCCTTCCTTCTTTCATCTGTCCTTCTTTCCGCCCTCCCTTCTACCTTCCTTCTTTCCTCTGTCCTTCCTCCCTTCCTCCCTTCCTCCCTTGACTCGAGGACAACAGGAGGGTTAAAAACAACCACATTAATAAGGAAACTTTATGTTAGTACCAGTTAAAGTCAGACTTTGAATATGAGGCGGTTTCATTGTGTGTAATTATCTTTCTTCTCCTCCAGCTGCTCTCCTGTCACACTGATACTGAGCAGTTACAGAAAGTCTTTTTCAAGCACATGCTCACATGTAAAAAGTCAATTAGAAATCCAGTTATGTGCAGACGTGGCCAAGAAATTGTCTTTCTGCATGAGAAACACAGCTGGGGGAATTGTTTTTTGGTTAAGTATCTCAACTATAAGACCACCAAGCAATCAGGACTCTGTGATCTGCTAGCCTCGTTACAGAAAACAGGTTTCTCGTATGTATGTAAACACACCAAACGGGTGTTTAGTGCAGTAAATAATGATCAATGTGAGAACATCAGCAGCAGCAGGGTCAATGAGGTTTCATTGTGTCCATGTGGTTTAAGTCAAATTTAAAGGGTTAAAATGTGAAAATAAAAGGTATGAATAACTTGCACACATTATTTTTTTGTGGACTCAGCATCAAATTTCTGCTTTTAATCTATTTTGAGAGAATATTAGAGGATTATGGTAAAAATGTCTAAGTGGTGTAACCATAAAAGCTTTGTACCAAATAATTCAACTTGATTAAAAACAGTAAATAGTCAATAAAACAGCATATCAACTAGTTTGGCATGATCTTACATTATAACTTTTATATTAAATAAAGCTAATGGAATACTATTGTTCTAAATATTACATTTCATCTGGAGAATCATGGAGATCAGGAACCTGACTGCTTTCTTTCTTTCCTTCATCCTCCTTTTTCTTTCTTTCTTTCTTTCTTTCTTTCTTTCTTTCTCTTCTTACTCCTATATCTTTCTCTTTCTTTCCTCCTTTCTCTTTCTTCTCTTCTTCCTCTCTCTCTTACTTTCTTTCTTTCTCTTCTTACTCCTATATCTTTCTTTGTTTCGTTCTCTTCTTACTCTTATATCTTTCTTTGTTTCTTTCTTTCTCCTTTATCTTTCTTTTTTCCCCTCCTTTCTCTTTCTTCTCTTCTTCCTCTCTCTCTCTCTTGCTTTCTTTCCTCCTTTCTATCTTTCTCTCCACTTCCAACTTATTGTTATTTCTTTCTCTTCTTCCTCCTCTTTGGTGGATAAAATATGTAATATTTATCATTCTTTTGTGGTTACACCATTTGACATTTTCAGGAGCATTCAATCTTACTTTTGGTTAAAAAACATGGTGCAAATGTCATTTTAAATGATATAAAACCAACAAAAATACTAACAAACCTGATGCTGCTTTTAAACCTATTTTTAACATATTTTTGATTTGACTCATGACGCCAACCCTTATTTATTTATCACTGACCCAGCAGCATCTAACAATAATACAATATGAATTAAAAAAAATCTAAATATTATAACATATCTATAAAAGACAATATGAGGTAAAGTGTAGATTTAAGCTGCATTACAACATTAATAGATATAAAGCATGTGCAGTAGCCACAATGTGAAATCTAAGTCATATGAAAGTTGAATAAATGGAGGAAACTGACATAAGAATGTAGAGGAAACATAGTGTGTGTTGTGCATGAAGTGCATCATGTTTGCATTAGGAGTTATGGAGGTCGTGTAGAATATATGTACCGATGAGAATGAACTGTGGTAAAACGCATTACATCTCAGAGCAGACACATCATGAATCACACACAGTGAGAGAGAGAGAGAGCTGGTCAGTTTGATTCAGGGCTCAAAAATAAATGGACGGTGTGTTTCAACTGCCTGAGAAACGCCGCTCACATCTTGAAATCATAAATCCAACAATCCATACTGCACCTTCTTTAAAAAAAAAAAACCTGACTCCTCTGTGATGGATGATAGTTTCAGCAAATGTCTGACATGTTTCTGGTAGTGATCCAGTTTCTGTGCCGCTACTATCAAAGCATGAGCTGTAACGTTTAATTGAACTCTTGACTTCATATCGGCCACTCTGTTAATAATTCATAATAATATTTAACCTTCCTGTTATCCTCCTGGGTCAAATTGACCCAGTCTGTTTTGACTGTTCCTTCTTTCCTCCCTTCCTTCCTTCCGTCTGTCCTTCCTCCCTCCCTCCTTGTCTTTCTTTCTTTCCTTCCTTCCTTCCTCCCTTCGATCATTCCTTCCTTCCTTCTTCCTTCCTTCATTCCTTCCTTCCTTCCATCTGTCCTTCCTCCCTCCTTCTCTCTTTCTTTCCTCCCTTCTTTCCTTCCTCATCCCCCTTCCTTCCTTCCTTCCTTCCTTCCTTCCATCTGTCCTTCCTCCCTCCTTCTCTCTTTCTTTCCTTCCTTCTTTCCTTCCTCCATCCCCCTTCCTTCCAAAAACCAGCATTCAAACATGTTGCTGTATTCTTTATATTCTATAAAATGTTCTCCTGGATCATAAAATAGTGATTTTAAATGGATTTCCACCCCATAAATAAATCAAATATATTCTTCATTAATGACTGATGGGGAATTTATGAATGTGAATTGGTATAGAGATTAATTATGAGTCAGAATATGAGCAGTATGAGAGGGTTAAGTAGATGTAATATTGTTTTGCATGTATTAAACTGTCAATAGCAAAATCAAACTATCAAATGGCAAGGAGGTATATATAAAAAATGAGTTTAAATTCATTTAACTGATGCTCTTATGAGATAAAAGTGACAACAGGATGTTTAAAATGAAAAAATATGACAATACAAAACTAAAACTAAACTAATCATTCTTTCTCTCCTCTTCCTCTCAGCAGGTAGTCATCACCTCTGAATCCTGGAATGATGGTGCAACAAGTATCCATGGCAACACTGTGCACCTTCTGTATCACACCCTTCAATATAAAAGAAAGACGCTTTTCATTTTAAGGCTGTTGCTTTGGTGCGACTGTGACACTTTCTGTCCGTATAATTAGTTTTTACTCCTTTTCTTTATGTCGTCACTTCTTATTAGTCTTATTTTTACCAGCTTGTCAATCAACTGTGAAGCACTTTAAACTCTGTATACCTGTATGAAAGCTGCTATATAATCTAAATGTGATTCTCCTGGATCATAAAATAGTGATTGTGAATGTCTTTTTTCCCATACAGGGGAATGAATTAAACATTTCTTAATGACTGATGGATGTATGAAAGTTAATTGGTGTAGATACTAATTAGGAGTGAGAATATGAACAGTATGTAAAGGGTTAAGTGAGGTAAAAATGGCCAAAAATTAGAAAAAAAATCACATTTAGTTTGTTTAACCCTCCTGTCGTCCTCCCAGGTCAAATTGACCCCGTCTCTTTTGACTGTTCCTTCTTTCCTTCCTTCTTCCTTTAATTTTTCCTTCCTTCTTCCCCTCCTCCCCTCTTTCTTTGCTCCCTCCTCCTTCCATCCTTCCTTCCTTCCTCCCTCCCTTCCTCCCTCCTTACTCCTTTCCTTCCTTCCTCCTTACTCCTTTGCTTCCTTCCTCCTTTCTTTCCTTCCTGCCTTCCTTCCTTCCTCATTTCCTTCCTCCCTTCCTTCACTCCTAAATTCCTTCCTCTTTTTGTCCTTATTCCTTTCCTTCCTTCCCCCTTTCCTTCCTTCCAAATTCCTCCCTCCTTCCTTCTTTCCTTCCTTACTCCTTACTCTTTCTTTCCTCCCTTCTTTCTCTCCTTGCTTCCTTCCTCTTTTCCTCCTTACTCCTTTCCTTCCTTCCCTTCTTTCCTCGACCTGAGGACAACAGGAGGGTTAATTAAGTAAAAACAAAGGTGGTTTAACTCTGGTGGACAAAAAAAATAAAAGAAAATAACAACAAGTGATTATAATCCACTCAGAGACAAATATTAACAACATTCAGGCTGATATTCAAACTCAGCTACTGTGTAAAAGTTTAGAGACCTTTACTTCTTGTACTAGTCTTTACAAAAAAAACCTCTAACCTGGCAGGAAGACAGTTCTCAGACACTTTAATAATCCATCTATCCATTTCCTTTCTCCCTTTATCCCTCTCTCCCTCCTTCTTTCCTCTCTCCCTCCTACCTTCCTTATTTCCTTTCCTTCCTTCCTTCTCTCCTGCCTCTCTCCTTCTTTCCTTCCCTCCGTCCTTTCCTTCCTCCCTTCCTTCTTTCTTCTGTCCTTCCTTCCTCTTTTCCTTTCTCCCTTTTTCCCTCCTTTTTTCCTTCCTCCCTCCTACCTTCCTTATTTCCTCTGTCCTTTCTCCCTTCCTTCTTTCCTTTCCTTCCTTCCTTCCCTCCTTCTTTCCTTCCCTCTTTCCTCCCTCCCTCCTACCTTCCTTCTTTCCTCTGTCCTTCCTCCCTTCCTCCTTTCCTTCCTTCTTACTCCCTCCTTTCCTTTTCCTTCCTCCCTTCCTTCTTTCTTCCCCCTTCCTTCTTTCATCTGTCCTTCTTTCATCCCTCCCTCCTACCTTCCTTCCTCCCTCTGTCCTTCCTCCTTTCCTTCCTCCCTTCCTCCCTTGACTCGAGGACAACAGGTCTTTACAAAAAACCCTCTAACCTGGCAGGAAGACAGTTCTCAGACACTTTAATAATCCATCTACTAATGACTCACAGGGTTTCTCTTCCAGATCCAAACCACAGAAAAACTAACTGTAGGTGTGATCTAAGAGTCAGAGCAAGGCACCGACGCTGCCAGGGGCTCGAGGTTGAACTCCCAACGGGGGCCAAAATGTGTGTTCTCATGCTTTTCTGTAAGGAGCCTCTGATAGAAGCCCCCCCCCCACCCCCACCTTCCTTCCTCTTTTCCTTTCTCCTTTTCTCCCTCCCTCCCTCCTTCTTTCCTCCCTTCCTTTTTTCCTTTCCTTCCTTCCTTCTTTCCTTACTTCTCTCCTTCTTTCATTCCCTCCTTCCTCCCTTCCTTCTTTCATCTGTCCTTCTTTCCTCCCTCCCTCCTACCTTCCTTCTTTCCTCTGTCCTTCCTTCCTCCCTTCTTTCTTTCCTTTCCTTCCTGAACTCCCAACGGGGGCCAAAATGTGTGTTCTCATGGTTTTCTGTAAGGAGCCTCTGATAAAAGCCCCCCCCCCCAATCCCCCTTTTTCCTTTTGACTGGTTTACATTACACACTCTGTAAATTTACGCCACAAAAGGTGGAAAGAGTCAAAAAAAAAGAGAGGATGTACGGACGTGGTGTGTTATATATGGTGACGGTTAATGTTCTTTTAATGAGCCGACAGTAGATATCAGTGTGTTTTTTAGGGGAGGGGTGGAAGGTGGAGGGGTGGAGGGGTTGAGGGGTGGAGGGGTGTTGGAGGTTGTGTGTACGCAACGTCTGGCCGAATCAGATCAAAGTTACCGACGTCTGGACGAGGTGAGCGACTCTCCCCTGCAGCTAGACGACTGAACACACAGAGAAAAGGCTGATAAGAGCTGAACAAACACATGCTGACACACACACACCTCTCACACACTCACTCAGTCAGTCTCTGCTGCTGTGTGTGTGTGTGTGTGTGTGTGTGTGTGTGTGTGTGTGTGTGTGTGTGTGTGTGTGTGTGTACTTTGGAAGAGGATGTGATGAAGGAGGAGAGGAGAGGATAAACACTGGATAAATGTGTGTGTGTGTGTGTTGTATGTACTGTGTGGGGCGTGTATGTTATGTACTGTATGGTGTGTGTGTGTGTGTGTGTGTGTGTTGTATGTACTGTACGGTGTGTGTGTGTGTGTGTGTGTGTGTGTGTGTGTGTGTGTGTGTATGTACTGTATGGTGCGTGTGTGTGTGTGTGTGTGTGTGTGTGTGTGTGTGTGTGTGTGTGTGTGTGTGTGTGTTATATGTACTGTATGATGTGTGACTGAAAGAGTGAGTGATAAAGAAAAGCTGAGGGAAGAGAACAGAAGTGATTGATTATGGAAGAAATTTGAAAAATCCAGCCGCATGACGCATTCAAGATATTTCCTTAAAAAAAAAAAAAAACCTGCTTAATTAAGTTGAGTTAGTTTTGATCAGCTCTTCCTCACACATCTGACTCTACTGTCCCACACATGTAGGGTTTTCTTATTTCCCGTCAGTGTGACATGCTGCTGTGATTAGAGATCGTAAAGCAACCACATTCTGAGAGGAACAATCAATCAAGTCGACCTGCCAAGCTAAATCAGACACTTTCCAACACTTCTGCTATTAATATCAATGACGTTAATAGACGTTAAAAGAGCCCAAACAGTCACTTTTATTTAACCCTTGTGTCATCATTTGGGCTGTGTTCATCCACATGGCATCAAATCTTTCCAAGGATACTCATATACAGCTAAACGACAAACAAAAAAATACAATACATTTTTGAAGCCATTGTTTGTTTTGTTTTTTAAATCTGACACAACAAATAAAAATACATCAAAATCAATGTTGTTGTTAATTATTGACAAATCCCAGACTGTGATAATGTGAAAAAAATAATTCACTTTGCATTTAGTGTATGGAAAATAACCCCTTTTTGTGTTTTTCTATTGTTATATGTAAACAAACTGGCTTTTAAAGGGTTAAAATCCTGAAAATGAATATTTGATATTTATTATACAGAATGATAATATTGTAATTCATTGTAAGTGGAAAATAATATATAGTATCACTTTTTTTAAGTGAGGCACAAGGGTTAAATATGTGGTCTTTGATGTGTGATGTAGAGCTTTATTTTCTTTAAAGCTTAATATTCAGTTCATAAGTTTCAAATAATTTCTTCAGACATTCGCAGACATTATTTCTCCCCTCTCAGATATCAAGAGCAACAACTATCTGCATGGATACAGCACTGGAGGTAAGTGAGAAAGATGTTTTTATGGTAATTTTCAGAGATTATTGTACAGCAGTAGTAATCCGTTCTGTGTTTGTGTGAGAATGTGTAAAATAGTAGTTTTTAACCTGAACTCTATTTTCCCATCATTTTGTGTCTAAGTGACTAATGAGGACAATCATTTTTTAAATTGGTCCCGTACTGATTGAGAGCGCTGCATCCGGCAACCATGAAAAGGGCTGCAATGTAAACCTTGAAGGCAGTAGTGACCCTTGATTTACAGATTATAATCTTACAATCTGAGTCTATCAGTCACAGAAACAAGAACTTTTAGTGGACGTACATTGATGGGAAAGGATGGGAAAATCCTGAAGTTCCCCTTAAACTGGTTTCATAGAGTCGCCAGAGCAAGTTCAGAGAGGAGAGGAGAGGAGAGGAGAGGAGAGAGGAGGAGGAGAGGAGATGAGGGGAGAGGAGAGGAGAGGAGAGGAGATGAAGGAGAGGAGAGGAGAGGAGAGGAGAGGAGAGGAGAGCAGAGGAGAGGAGAGGAGAGGAGAGGAGAGGAGAGGAGAGGAGAGGAGAGGAGAGGAAAGGAGAGGAGATGAAGAAGAGGAGAGGAGAGGAGAGGAGAGGAGAGGAGAGGAGAGGAGAGGAAAGGAGAGGAAAGGAAAGGAGATGAAGGAGAGGAGATGAAGGAGAGGAGAGGAGAGGAGAGGAGAGGAGAGGAGAGGAGAGGAGAGGAGAGGAGAGGAGAGGAGAGGAGAGGAGAGGAGAGAGGAGAGGAGTGGAGAGGAGAAAGGAGAGGAGATGAAGGAGAGGAGAGGAGAGGAAAGGAGAGGAGAGGAGATGAAGGAGAGGAGAGGAGAGGAGAGGAGATGAAGGAGAGGAGAG
>NC_070587.1:31094773-31107273 GCF_027409825.1 Scomber japonicus | reverse complement strand
CTTCTTACCTCCATCCCCCTTCCTTCCTTCCCTTCCTCCCTCCTTCTCTCTTTCTTTCCTCCCTCTCCCTCCTTTCCTTCTTCCTCCCTCCTTCCTTCCTTAACTCGAGGACGACAGGGTTAAATAAAGCTAATGGAATACAATTGTTCTAAATATTACATTTAATCTGGCGAATCTGGTCAATCAGGAACTGTGGTTACACCATTTGACATTTTCAGGAGCATTCAGTCTTACTTTTGATTTTTTTTAAATGATGCAAATATCATTTCTAATGACATAAAACCAACAAAAACACCAAAATATACATTATAACAAACCTGATGCTGCTTTTAAGACAGTTTTTAAGATATTTTGACCCCTATAATCTTCTTTATGGGATAATTAAGTCATTTAACATCATAACCGCTCTCACTATTATATTCCATGCATCTATGTAAATTGTCACCTTTCTTGTTACACCTTTTTTTTTTGTTTATGTTTACCCTTTATATGAATGTATGTGTATTTCTTTACTCTTAAGCTCTTCTTTACTCTTTTTAATTTGTCTCTCTCATAATAGTAGGACAATGATGAGACCTTATGGCTTAATGGCTCCTCCTGTATTAGGTATATTTCTTCTATTATGCTTTTTTTTCTTCTTTTATGAGCAATACAGTAAAATAAAAATGACAAACTAAATATTGTCTCTGTATTTGGTGACTTTGCTCTCCTCTAAAAAAAAAAAAAAAAAATCCATGTCTTCACATCTGGTTTGTATATAAAATTCTGTCATTTAGATCTTTAATTTTAAGACAAGGTCAGCTTTTATACCTGTATATATATAAAGTTACATATACACTTTCTCCTGTGACTCACAGCTAGAAACATTAAATATAAATACTACTTATGTTTCACACACACACACACACACAACACACACACACACACAGATGCCCAGTCGATCCCACCAGTGGTGCAGTTACCACCAGGAGAGATCTGAGGTGACGGCCACACGCAAAACAAACACGCCTCACACACACACACACACACACACACACACACACACACACACACACACACACACAGACACACACACACACACACACAGCGGTCAGCAGGGTGGTACAGCGCGAGGGGTCAAAATGACAGAGTGTGTGTTTGGTGCCACATGAAAGCAAACACACACCTTCTATCGCAGTGTCAGCATTATAATTACAGACTAATTATAAAGGTCCAATCAGCTTTAACACAAGTATACCCCCCCCCAAAAAAAAACATGTCTTCTCCTTTCCTTTTACTCTTCAGTCCGACTCCTCTCGTCTCCCCTCATCCTCTTCTTTTATTTTTAACTTTTATGTCTTTTTTCTTGTCTAACTCCTTTTTAATCCTCCTCTGTTCCTTTAAAACTTTCCTTTCTATCATCTTCTTGTTCTCTCCTCAACTCTCTGCTCTTTTATTTAACTCAGTTTAGTTTAACTCAGGTTAGTTTCATTATGTATGCAACTCAAATACACGTGTTCTTTTCTTCATCTCTTTTAGAAACAGGGACAAACCAAAAAAATAGCAGTGTCTGACTGACAATTAGCGCTTTTCCACTAACAGCTCTAGCACTACTCGACTCGCCTCGGCTCAGTTCCAGGAACGACCGTTTCCATTGCAAAAAGGTACCTACTCAACATGGGCGGGGTCGTCATAGCAACGCTGCGCGAAACTGCTGTGACTTCGTGACTATTTTTGCTGTAACTAACTTGAACTTGATGAAAACTATCTTTGCTAAATGTTTCCTCATTACACAACACACTATAAAAAGACTCAAACACATCTCCTTTTCTTCATCTCTTTTAGAAACAGGGACAAACCAAAACAATAGCCGTTTCTGACTCAGAATGTTTTGCTGTAACTAACTACCTTTAACTTGATGAAAACTGTCTAAGCTAAATGTTTCCCTCATCACATTAAACACAATACACACACTTTGAAGCACTTTTTGTGAGTTTGTGTTTGTGTGTGTGCTTATTAAGTATTATATATGTATATGTGCAGCTGCACCTGGCACTTTTAGTCCAAGACAAATTTCCTTCAGGACAATAAAGTTCATCTCATCTAATTTAATAAAAAGTGATTTTTAACACACAAAAAAAAGGTTATGGATGGTTTCATCACATCCTTCAACCTCTCTACTAAATGTTGTCCAATGAAGACAAACATCTTCACGAATAATATTCAAAACAATGGAGCCAAGCAGGAGATTAGATATTTATAAAAGTTTAGTGACTCTTCAATGCTTTTTTTATTACTACATTTTCTCATTTGGTTACAATTTTACACTGATGATAATAAACTGTGTGTGGATTGTACAAGTCTCAGATCTCCATTAGAAAGTCCAAAATCTCCCATAAGTGTTGAATTGGCCTGAGATGTGGTGAAGGCCACAGCGTATGATTCACATCCATGTCATACTCAACCTATTCACTGATCCCTAATGCCTTGTATGGAAGCATCTTCATCCGCTAGCTTTTTTTCCGTGCATTTAATTCCTAAATTTTTCCTTTAATCCGTCACCCGTGTGTCATGTTCTTCGCCGTGGGAATCGTACACTGTTTTTTAATATATATATATATATATATATATATATATATATATATATATATATATATTTCAAATCAAATAACCTTGTGTGTCTCGCTATGCTGTGGTTGGACTGCAGGAGCAGAGCTGGGGGGGGGGGGGGGGGGGGTAGCGTGTTTCTGTCGAGCATTCGTGCCAATGAAGTTATATGAGAAAGAAAGACAAAAGGGAGGTAGACAGCAAGAGAGAGAGAGAGAAAGAAAGAGAAAGAAAGAGAGTGAGAGAAGGGCAGCGGTCCAGCAGAGGCAGCTGTGAGGATGAAAGCCAGAAGGAAAGCGTTAGGAAACACTCAAGAGATCACCGCTGTCTATCCTCCCTCTGTACTACTCTCTTAACTTCACTTTTTTTTGGGGGGGGGGGGGGGGGGTCCACTAAAAACGGCTATTTTTTTGGCATTGCACTCTGAAGGAACCCTTGGGTGGCAGCTCTGACAGTCTCAGTGTCACAACATGTCAGTCTGCAGACCAAACATGGACACAGAAGATTGCAGTTGTTTTTTTGCTTTGCCTTTTTAATTTTCTCTTTACATCTGCTGTCTTGCTCCCTTCCTTCTTCCTCCCTTCCTTCCTTCCTTCCTCCCTCCCTCCCTACTTTCCTTCCTCCTTTCCTTCCTCCCTCCATCCTTTCCTTCCTTTCCTTCTTTTTTCCTCCCTTTCCTTCCTCCCTCTATCCTTTCCTTCCTTTCCTTCTTTTTTCCTCCCTTTCTTCCTTCCTCCATTATTTCCTTCCTTCTTCCTCCCTTCCTGTCTTCCTCCCTCGCTCTCTCCTTTCCTTCCTTCCTTCCTTCTTCCTTCCTCCCTTGTTTCCTTCCTTGTTCCTCCCTTCTCCTTTCCTTCCTCCTTTCCTTCCTTCTTCCTCTTTTCCTTCCTCCCTCGCTCTCTCCTTTCCTTCCTTCCTTCCTTCCTTCCTACTTCCTCCCTTGTTTCCTTCCTTGTTCCTCCCTTCTCCTTTCCTTCCTCCTTTCCTTCCTCCTTTCCTTCCTCCTTTCCTTCCAACTTCCTCCTTTCCTTCCTCCCTCCATCCTTTCCTTCCTTCTTCCTCCCTTCCTTCCTTCCCCCTTTTTTTTGGGAGGGGGGGGGGGGGGGACCACTAAAAACAGCTTTTTTTTTTGGCATTGCACTCTGAAGGAACCCTTGGGTGGCAGCTCTGACAGTCATAGTGTCACAACATGTCAGTCTGAAGACCAAACATGGACACAGAAGATTGCAGTTGTAGTCTGGTCCAAAGTGGGAAATTTAAAAAGGAGGGAGGGGGGGGGGGGGTTGCAGTCTGCAGTCTTTTTTTATCCATGTGGGAAGTTTTAATGCGGTTTTTTCGACTGTTGACAGGAATCATGTCCCAATAAAAGCTGCTTTTGTTGCATTGGCACATCATGTATTGGAAATTAAAGCAGAAATATCCAAGAGTAATTTAAATAATCTAAATAATGTCTGGAAAAGATAGCGGAGAGAGAGGGGGGGCACTTTGAAAGCTGAGTCGTTTTAATTCTAAAAATTGAAAACAGATATCAGTAGAAAGCACTTTGGCCATTCTTTGCAATCCCTCCATCAATCTTTCCTCCCCTCCTTTCTGGATCCGTCCTCCACTCTCTCTCTCTATTTTTTATTTTTTTTGCTTTGCCTTTTTAATTTTCTCTTTCCATCTGCTGTCTTGCTCTCTAGTGTATTTCACATCGAGTTGAATAATCTCGGTAAAAGTGGTTCGACAGCACAATGTTGCCTAAAACTGTACCAGACAGAAAACATTTTGTTGCTGTAGAGAAAAAATCCCCCCAATAAAAAAATGAATTAAAAAAAAAAACCTGTTGTTTATGGCTTCATGCTCTAAAGGTCACACACAAAACTTTTATTCTACCGTTCTGGAGGTCCAACCATATCTGGATCATCAGCGTTTCTTTTAGCGATAAGAAACAAGTTCCACTCAATAAATATGATGGAGGAGTAATAGAAATTTCCTCTTTTTATATAATATTTATAACATTAGTATCAAAAAGCAAACAAAGTTAAAGAGCTTTAATCATAATCTTTTTAATCATTTTGGCCCTCCACATATAAAACTCTTAACCCTCCTGTTGTCCTTGAGTCAAGGAAGGAAGGGAGGGAGGAAGGAAGGAAGGAGGGAAAGGAAGGAGGAAGGAAGGAAGGAAGGAGGGAGGGAAAGGAAGGAAAGGAATGAAGGAAGGAAGGAAGGAAGGAAGGAAGGAAGGAGGGAAGGAAGGAAAGGAAAGGAAGGAAGGAAGGAAGGAAGAAAAGGAAGGAGGGAGGAAGGACGGAAGGAGGGAAAGGAAGGAGGAAGGAAGGAAGGAAGGAGGGAGGGAAAGGAAGGAAAGGAAGGAAAGGAATGAAGGAAGGAAGGAAGGAAGGAAGGAAGGAAGGAAGGAAGGAAGGAAGGAAGGAAGGATGGAAGGAAGGGAAAGGAAGGAAGGAAGGGAAAGGAAGGAGGGAGGAAGGAAGGAGGGAAGGAAAAGAGGGAAGAAGGAAGGAAGGAAGGAATGAAGGGGTGACGTCACGGATGTTACGTCCATTTCTTTTATACAGTCTATGGTTTTATATCACTCACTGAAAAGCTCAAAAGTTCCCAAACTGCAGCAAAGACAAAACAAAGTAGGGAATAAAATGTTTGCTCTTCATTTGTTTGAGATATATCACTGAAATCATTGCTTAGTTGTCATTTAAAAACACATCATGGCAGTAATTGTGTCCAAATGTTGGTTTTTAGAAGTGTTTCTGTCTATAATCCCACAGGTACAGTCTGTGTGGTACGGAGCAGTAACAGTAACAGTAACAGTACAGAGCTGTAATGGCTTCCAGACTCGTACACCTCTCCCTGTCTTCACCTCCGACAGGAACAGAGGCGGATTATGTGTAACGAGATGATGTGCAGCTCTCTGGTAACTCGGTTATCTCGTGTTGAAAAGGCATCACGTCTGAAGCAAGAAAACTGAGGCTACTACTCATAGATCTCCCCCCCGATGTAGTGAAAAATAGCATAAATAAGTAATAAAGTAATAAAGAAAGCTTAGTTTTAACCCCTTCTTTTCTTTTTATTACCTCAGCACATAGAAAGAGACATTTATGGCAGCAAAGTTAACCAATTTGACCCCTTCTGTTTTGACTGTTTTGACCTCTCTCCTTCTCTCTTTCCTTCCTTCTTTCCTTTCCTTCCTCCCTCCTCCCCTTCCTTCCTTCTCCCTCCCTCCTTTCCTTCCTTCCTCCATCCCTTCCTTCTGCCCTCCCTCCTTTCCTTCCTTCCTTTTTCCTCTCTTCCTTCCTTCCTCCCTCGCTCTCTCCTTTCCTTCCTTCCTTCCATCCTTCTTACTTCCTCCCTCGTTTCCTTCCTTGTTCCTCCCTTCTACTTTCCTTCCTTCCTTCCTCCTTCCTCCCTTTCTTCCTTCCTCCATTCTTTCCGTCCTTCTTCCTCCCTTCCTTCCTTCCTCCCTCGCTCTCTCCTTTCCTTCCTTCCTTCCTTCCTTTTTACTTCCTCCCTCATTTCCTTCCTTGTTCCTTCCTCCCTTCCTCAAGGACAACAGGAGGGTTAAGGAAAAGTCATCAAATTTCAGGGTAAAAGAAATTTGGGGTGTTTTTACAAGCTCCTAAAACGGGTCAAATTTGCCCTTAATAGTATGTAAAGGGTTAATATAGTTTGGTTTTAGACTGTTGATTGATCAAAACAAGGCATTTAAACACTTTGGCCTGTAAGGAATTCAATTTTTCATTACTTTCAAACATTTTATGGACTAAACAATGAAAATAACTGCTAGTCCGTGCTCTAAGAACAATGCATTTTTAGATAAACTACATCATCATCAGCCTACGTCATAAAAGATTTAAACTTTAAAAACCTAAAAGAAAATCACCAGATATGGACATAAACTGTGCTCACGGTCTTATACATCGAATCATATGTGTGTGTCTAAATTAATTACGTTATCCATTCATCTTGCAGCACATGTTTATGTACTACAATGTATTTTATAGTCCGGCCTTTTTTGTGTGTGTGTGTGTGTGTGTTTTTTTTTTATGTTTTAATGCGTGCAGCAGAGTTACTCCAGTTATTCCATCATGTTCTGCCAAAAGCAGCTTCCTGCACGGCTTGCCATGTGGCGTCGGGCCACTGCACAGAATGTTTTGTTTCGTTCGCTTATTTTCAAATGTTTGGTTGTGGCAGGTGCACTGATGCATGGTGAGTTTTTGTGGCGCTGCCCTGTACTTTTAACTCCAGGTTGAACACATTTGAGCTCTACCAGCTAGATTTTGAAAGCCCATCTCCCTACGCCTGCTGGGCTCAGTCTCGCTGTAAGACAACGCCGTGGATCCAAACACATGAACTCTTGCTCTCTGAAGACTTTGTGGTTTTTTTAGACTAGTAGTTCTCAGATCTTTTACTCTGGGCTTCCTGTCTGTCAGAGAAAAGATTTTAAAATACTGCTGTTGGTTTACAAAGCACTGAATACATTCCTGATCTGCTGCTACATTATGAAGCATCCAGACATCTCAGGTGGTCTGGAACAGGTTTGCTTTCTGTCCTCAAGAGACAAAACTAAACCTGAACCTAAATTTGTATGCTCCACATATCTGAAACAAACTCCCAGAAGACTGCAGATCTTCTCCATCCCTCACTTCTTTTAAATCTAAATGTTAGGGGTTAATATCTCACACTGCACTGTAACTTCTTATTCTATTTTAGCTTAATTTTATTTCACCATTTTAATTCACCACTTTTCCATCTGTCTTTCTTTCCTTCCTTCCTTCCTTCCTTCCATCTGTCCTTCCTTCTTTCCTCTGTCCTTCTTTCCTTCTTTGTTTCCTTCCTTCCTTCTTTCATCCGTCCTTCCTTCCTTCCTTCCTTTCCTTTCCTTTCCTTCCCTCCTTCCTTCCTTTCCTTCCTTCTTTCCTTTCTTTCCCTCCTTCCTTCCTCCCTCCATCCCTTCCTTCCACCCTCCCTCCTTTCCTACCTTCCTTTTTACACATCTCTGAAACAAACTCAGATCTTCTCCAACTCTCACTTCTTTAAAATCTAAATGTTAGGAGTTAATATCTCACACTGCACTGTAACCTCTTATTCTATTTTAGCTTAATTTTATTTCCAATTCACCACTTTTCAATCATATTTAAATGTCTTTTTATTTTGCCATGTGTAGCTTTTTTATCCTGTCTTGTTACACTTTGAATTGCCTTGTTGAAATGTGCTACACAAATAAATGTGTCTTGCTTGGTGAAGCTTAAACATAAACTGTGTGTTTCTGCAGAAGAAAACTCAAACAAATTTCCACCTTTATGATTCTAATCTAATCAAAAACTTCCATTTTGGAGCACCCCCGTAGCCAAGTAGAGTCTGACAAAGGACGTTTGTTGCATGTCATACCCCTTTATCTCACTCCTTTGTTTCCTCTCGGCCTTTCTGCCACCAATGGAGCTTTTCCATTATACAGCTCTAGCACTACTCGGCTCGACTCGGTTTGGTAGCAGGAACAACTTTTTGCATTACTATAGTTCCTACTCAACATGGATGGGGTCGTCAGCAACGGCTGCGTGAAACTGCTGTGACTTCATTTTATACGCGACACAAACACACAAACAATGGAGGACATGGAGGCGATGGTGTACTTGCTGCTGTATGTGTCTTTCTGTCACACACTGAGTAAGAACATTGAGCCGTATGGTTGTAACACTGTTGTTGGTATTTAAAAATGGCGGGTTTGATTCTTGTGTGGGATGGCTCATGACTCTTCCAGTGACGACTCTCTGACCAATCAGTGGCCGGCAGCCTGTTGACGTTACATTTAGTATCGGCTCGGCTCGCTTGGAAGTAGCAGGTACCAGGTATTATCCCTGATGGAGATGCAAAAAAAAACGAGTCGAGTCGTGCTAGAACAGTATAGTGGAAAAGCGCCACAACTGTCCAATAAAAAAGCCCTCAAAAAAAGAAAGAAAAACTTTCAACAGGCAGCAAAACTCTGTTTACAGATACGGACGGAGCCTTCTATCAGTGCTCTGCGTTCATTTCCTCCGTATTTCTGCACGTTTCCATAAAGCTTATGGATACGGACCAAACGGAGCAGTACCACCGGAAACCATGGGGGGGCAATGTTGCTGTCACTACCCGATACGTAGCTCTAGTGAGACACGAAGAAGAAATAACAATGGAGGAACTTTTTGAGTTGGTTAGAAACTTTAAACATATAATTTTTGTCTTTTATGAAAGAGGAACATTATCAATATCTCCTTCACAGTCGCCATGTTTGTTTTTGAGTTTGTTGTTGTTATAAACGTTTGACTCTGTGCTGCCCCCTGGTGGATGTATTGGTTAACATCCATGCCAACGTAAAGGACGCATGGAAGTATGTGAGCAGTGACGGTAACATCGTTCGAAAAGGACGTATACATTTTCGTATGTCCGAAATGAGCATAAATGGGCCTTAAGGGTGACCGTTTTCGATTCCTGTGTCCTAAGTTTACATTCAGCCTTTATTCTTACACACCTGATCCCATTAAGGTCTACACACTTGGATGCTGGCCTTATCCATGCAGATCTGTTTCTACAGTACTACTCAGCCAATCAATATTAAGTCTTTAACAGGATCAGGAGCGCAGGAGCAGAGCTGATGAAAAAGCTGGCAGGACAGGAAGCACAGGAGGAGCAGAAGGGAGAACTATCTCTTTATATTTAGGTTTATCTCCTCTTAAGCCTTCGTGCTTAAGAGGAGGTTCAGAGTCCTGGTTTACCTGAGGCGTAGGGCAGGAAGCAGCTCGGGTTGAACTCCAGTTTCTTCATGAAGCGGATCATGCCGTTGTCACGGAGACAGTAAAAGTTCCTCTCGCCCAGGACGAAGATGGAGGAGGAGGAGTGGGAGAAGGAGGGAACGGAGAGGTCGAGGGCCTGCTCTCCGAGGACCAACGTCCAGTCGGGCTGAAGGAGAACAAAAAGAACAACATTTCACAAAATGTCTACGTAGTCACCGAACTTATTATGTTGGATATTCTCACTTAAATTTTAAGAAGTAGATTTAAACTGTAAGAATAAAGACGGGTAATCCAGGCATTATTAGTGGGGTAATTTACCAGATACACTGGTGGTCCCGTTAGCGCCTGTATTAAGCCATTTGGCTTATGGCTCTAACTCTGCTATTTTCTGACCAAATGAAAATAAACGGCTGAGGCGCTGATTAGATAGACCTCATGGTGCATATGACGCTAGGTCAAAATTATGTCGAACCATCGCTTTAATGCTTGCATTGCTAAGGATTGTTCCTTTTCCAAAATGTGTATCAGGAACCGGGGATGCAACTGGTCATCGCTGGTCGGTGTTTGGGTGTTTTGGGTGTTTGGGACTCACCATCAGCCTCTTGCCTCCGGTCTTAAGAGGCATGTCGGGATCCTGTCGACTCTCTGCTTCTGTAGCCACGGCCAGAGTCTCATACCTGAAAGTTAGAGAGAGACAAACAGCTGCTTATACAAACAAACTGGACAAGACTGTCAATCATTGTTTCAGACGTGCATGTTGTAAATCATTTTCTCAGCTAACTTTGAAAAGAAATACAAAAAGATATTTAAGGATCACAAAAAAGTATGAGCATATTCATGAGTCATATTTCCCAAAAATCTTTCAGGATGGACTTTCTTTTTTTCTTTTTCTTTGAGTGACTCACAGGTCAGTCTCTCTAAACGAATCCCTCACAGAGACTGGGGACAATCTCCCAGGTCTCATTGTTAAAACTGGTCTCATTGTTAAAACTGGGTGATATCATGAGATCATACTGAAGTGATGACATGCAGGTCGCTAAGGAGGAGAATTGGGGGGAGGGGGGATGGATCATTTCCAGTAAGGCCTCTCCTTGACAAAATGTAAAGAACGTAGCTTTGTTAGCGGCCGTTCTCTCCATCATTTAAGCTACTACTGAAATCCCCAGACTTTAGGTGGAGATTCTCTGGCATTGAAAGACTACTGAGTGACAATTTTTGCATCTTTACTGACGCTGGATTTCAGTTAAAAGTGAACAAAGAAACAAAGAGTCACTTCCTTCCTCTCTCTATTTCCCTCTGCCTTGGTTGTGGCAGTGTTGGACGCTGGAGGAGCTGGTGTAAAAGTGAAGAAGGAAGGAAGGAGAGGGAGGGAGAAAGAAGAAAATGAGGGAGGGAGGAAGGAGGGAAGGAAGGAAGGAAGGAAAGGAGGGAGGAGGAAGGAAGGAAGGAAGGAAGGAAGGAAGGAAGGAAGAAGCTGGTGTAAAAGTGAAGAAGAATCAGCGATCAGTTTGATCATTTTAATCTAAGGTTGTGGATTCAGGATCACTGCTTCTGCCTCAAAAATGTTTCTTTTCAGTAAATGTTTTAAATAAAGTAATTATTAGTGTAAGTCCACTTAAATACACTGTATATGGATGAAATACTTAGTATTTATCATTCTTTTGTGGTTACACCATTTGACATTTTCAGGAGTATAGCACATTGAGTTGCCATTGTGTATGAAATGTGCTATATAAATAAAACTGCCTTGCCTTGCAAAACAGTTTTTTAAGATATGCCAACCCTTACTTATTATTGACCGATATACAATCTGCATCTTCTATGAAGTACAATGATATAGACTGATATGTTTGACCAACCACAGATGATTTATTCGTACTTTTAGAAACTATAATATCTCAGGTTGATGTCACTCTGTGTGTATGTGTATGCTGTCTCCGTATTGTATATAATAACCTAGCAGTGTATTGTGTATTATTTCCTTGTCTGTTTAGTGTTTCCATGATGCTGGCAGTGGCAGTGTAATGCCTTGCTCAAGAACACTTTATTGAGCATTTCTAACTTAACGTTTCTCATCAAATATTCGCCAGTTAGTCTAAAAACTCAAATTATATGCTCTTTGGTTACAAATGTGTTTCTTTAACCACCAGACGGAGACCAAAACAATGTTGGTTATTTTTCCTGAGGCAAAATTCAGCCTGTTGAACACGTCCATCATTAACAAAAATCCACTCTTCGTCTTACATGCTCCTTCTCCATTATTGCTTCTGTCAGGTCAGTCAACACACCGCTGACCTGCTGTTCCCCGGAACTGTGGTCTATCAGTTTTAATCAGTGAAAAGTTGGCAACAGTTTGAGGATAAAGTGGTCAGACTGATCTGTGGTCAGTTGATTTTGGCATCTTCCGGCGTCAGGAGTTTTCCAGTAAGAAGTTGGCAGTCAAAGCAGCCTGGCGGGAATCTGTCCTCCTCAAACACCTGGATGAACAGAGAACTCCAAACCCAACCCAGCCCGACTCCGAACCGCAGACCAAATACTAAATAACTGCTGATTTATCCACTCACAGTTCTCTTACTCAATATTGCATATTTGGACCGCAAACCTGCTGTGAATCAATGCTGGCAGGTCTCAAATAGCTTAAACTGTAAGAGCCATTATCCAATATGGGTGCCAAGTTGTGTGCATCGGTGTAGATTCATACCAGCCACCTCGACATCAAGAACTGGAACATCAGATTTCTCCTTTTTGTTTAGTAGTTCACACAACAGCAGGGTGTTGTGAGAAAACTAGACTAAATTAGACACAATCTAACATTTTTTAGGACATTTTTCATCATTTACGTCACACATTGGCATACACTGGGTCAAACTAGGCCCAAATCATGACTGTGAGACACTGTCACCCCTTGAGACAGTAGCTGCTCCTTTTGGGGGAAACAGGAGGCACCTTGATAGGGTTGCTATGGCAGCCAAGATCCGAGATGTGTTTGCTTGTCTCTCTGAACATAGTAGAGGTAACTGTAGTCAGAGGTTGGATATTATGGGCCATGAGGAATGGAGCTGCGTTCCCTGATGCTGTTCTCATTTGTAGATCAATAGACTAAATTCTATATGCTGTAGATGTGTTGGATCATATTTGGGAATGGTTCAA